>NW_025537744.1:0-28205 GCF_020615455.1 Coregonus clupeaformis | reverse complement strand
TATACAAACAAAGACTAAATATACCAAATATTTAACAAAATAAAGATTTTAGAAATTTTTCCGTGACCCCATTTTTATATCAGCCGACCCCTAGTTCGGGAGCCGCTGCCATAGAAAATCACTTTTGGTGCTATATGGAACCTTTCTTTTGAAGGTACTATAAAGAACCATGCTCAGGTTCTAAATAGAACATTTATGGTGCTAATGTTCTATGAAGAACCATTAATAAAAGGTTATATATAGCATCAATAAAGGGTTCCACTATGGTTACAACCCTTTTCTTATGGTTCTTTATATAACCTTTATGGAGAATGGTTCTATAAAGAACCTTTGTCAATCTGAAAGGTTCTTCGTAGATCCTTTTGAAGAACCATACAGGGTTTTTTATTCTGGTCAGCCATATTATATTGTTAAAACTCCGTAGGTGTTATTATTGTGTTCATTGACAAGTTGAATCAAGTGAGCTACCTCTGGAACAGCTGGGGGTCCCTGAGGAGAGAAGTGAGACCCAATGACTGATTTAGTCATCTGTTCTCAATTGACACAAGGCCATACATGAGTCTTTCACAAGAGTAAAAAGTACATTATTTTATTTAGGAATGTAGTGAAGTAAAAGTAAAAGTTGTAAAAAATATAAATGGTAAAGTAAAGTACAAATACCCCAAAAAACGACCTAAAAGTATTTTTACTTAAGTATTTTACACCACTGTTGGCAACATACAGGTAACTGCCAAAATAAAGGAAACACTCGAGTAAATGAGGGATACAAAGTATATTGAAAGCAGGTGCTTCCACATACGGTAGGTGTGGTTCCTGAGTTAATTAAACAATTAACATCCCATCATGCTTAGGGTCATGTATAAAAATGCTGTGCACGCCATTATTTTGGCTACCATGGCCAATCACAATGATTGGTGATTGACAGGTCTGAAGGCCATTCAGGTTGAGAAGGCCAGCCTATTTTACAAGCCGCCCTGGATTTCCTGTGGAAATCCACACAACTACTTAAGTAGTACTTTAAAGTATTTTTACTTAAGTACTTTACATCACTGCATAGAACCACCACCCTTCCCAAAGTAACTTTCCCAAAATGTCCAGGATGTCCAGAAATCCCAGTTGGTACATTACTAGAACAAGTAAGGAAAAAGCAGGAAATCTGGAATCCTCCAACCTGGATTTCTGGAAAACCAATGAAAACCTGAAAGTCCCACCATGTAATAATCTGTAAAGTTTGCCCTCTCTCATCTTCTGGTAAAAACAGGACAGTCATCGCTGCCACCTTTCAATATAGAAGCGATGGAGAATTCAACGACAAAGACGGAGGGTGTACATCAGATTGTTCCTGAGAATCCTGTCCACAAAATCTCCTCCAGTAAGTGAGCATGGGATGCTTCTATTGTATTTTATTGGATTCTAGTCTATTTTTATTCTTAGCGGCTTACCATTTTAAACATCTGATTTGTTCCTTGACTAGCACCATTTATTGTTGCTGTCGATAATTCTAATGTTATAACTTCTAATAGTAACTGTATCCACTGGTTAAATGGGAGAGAGTGAGGTGGTCGCCATCTTAGAGTCAACCATTCTTTTGCAGTAGTGCTGCCTGCCAGCAGTAATCTTCTCTGATTGAGCGATTCAAGGGGCTATCATCGTTGCGTAACATAATAGATGGAAAGCATTGAATATTTAAATTCACGTACTTCGAATATATATATATTTTTCTTTGCCCAAAAGCATTTAACTGCAGGGCATTCCCACATCATATGAATGCATGTGTCTACCTGATTTAGGGGACATAGTGAACAGTTGGGAGTTGGGGCCAATTTCATCGTAAAACTTTTCTTTTGTGTTAAATACAGTCTGTGAATAAACTTAACATGTATAAATTGGTGGTTCGGATTACGGGATGCCAAGGTCATATTTTTCCATATTCTGTTCCAGTTAAAGGGTGGTTCAGATTCAGTTAGATCTGTGGACCATACTTTTTTTAATGGCTAGCTCAGAATATGAGCTTTCCAAAAGTTGTTTATATATTATAGAGATCAGTCCTTTCAGGAGCCCAGATCATTTATTTATAAATCCCATCGTTGGATGTTTCGGCAGTTGGGTTTCCCAAGGGACTCCATAGGCCAGCATAGTTTTAAATATATTTACAAAACATGTTGCCTTGGAATGTTCTCAAACCATTAATGTCCATGGTATCGGGAAGGGTACGGATTCCACATTTGGACCATTGGGGGTCAAAAGGTCGCCCTCCAGATTGCAAGGCATTATTATGAAATATTGGAGTATGGACATGCCATTTTGATTCCCAGTTACATTGTTTTTCAAATATAAATTATGTGAGCAATAATAGGACTAAAACATAGTTGACATTGTTTAAAGGGATATATCAGTGAAGACCACCTCTTCCAGGGCAATAGGAGACAGGGTGGAGAAGAATCATGTCTAAACCAATTTTGAATGGGGTGAAATGCTAGTGCCTGGAAATACAACTTAAGCTCTGGTACAGGTAGTCCTCCTACATATTTCCCTCTTTGTAAATGTGTTAATTTTATCCGGGATCGTTCACCTTGCCGTGTACATTTTGAAACCGTACTATGACTTTCTGCCCAATAGCCAGAGCCATGGGAAGCGTTGAACTACAGAAATTCAGCCGCAAATGGGATATTATTCCATCTACTGAGGTCGGATTTAATTGATTTGAGCATTCTGTTAAAGTTTCTGGCAATGGTTTTATCTAAAGAAGGAACTACACTGTGTATACAAACCATTAGGAACACCTGCTCTTTCCATGACATAGACTGACCAGGTGAATCCAGGTGAAAGCTATGACCCCTTATTGATATCACTTGTTAAATCCACTTCAATCAGTGTAGATGAAGGGGAGGAGACAGGTTAAAGAAGGATTTTTAAGCCTTGAGACAATTGAGACATGGATCGTGTATGTGTGCCATTCAGAGGGTGAATGGGCAAGACAAAATATTTGAGTGCCATTAAACAGGGTATGGTAGTAGGTGCTGGGCACACTGGTTTGAGTGTGTCAAGAACTGCAACGCTGCTGGGTTTTTCACACTCAACAGTTTCCCGTGTGTATCATGAATGGTCCACCACCCAAAGGACATCCAGCTAACTTGACATAACTGTGGGAAGCATTGGAGTCAAGACGGGCCAGCATCCCTGTGGAACGCTTTTGACACCTTGTAGATTCCATACCCCGACGAATTGAGGCTGTTCTGAGGGCAAAAGGGGGTGCAACTCAGTATTAGGAAGGTGTTCTATGCCCTTTTGAGTTCATAGAGAGATTTGGGCTCGCAGCGAGGTGGCTTCCTCTGTTGAGAGAAGAGGCGTTCTTTATTCTTTTTAGAAAGGACTTAGTCTGACTTGGTGTGGATTTACAATCGGAGGTGTACCGTTCTTTATAAAAGCAGGAGAATGTTTGATTGATTAATTTGGGTTCTGATAGTAATTCCCCTGTTTCAGTTTTAATAGTTGCTGTATCAGCTAATTGATCGTTACTGCGTAGCTTGTTGGCCAGTAAACAACGGGACCATGGAAGTAATGGTTGCCTTACTCGATGGATCGCAAATTCTGCTCTCTGTCTTGTCAATAAATTAACTTCTGTCTTATATCATAATATGCCATTTAGCAGACGCTTTTATCAAGCGACTTATAGTCATGTGTGCATCGCAGGTTTTTTTAACGTAGCGGTGGTCCCCGGAATCGAACACACTACCCTGGCGTTGCAAGCCCCATGCTCTACCAACTGAGCTAAAAAGGACCTTGATTTTGGAAAGAGTAATAGCTATCTGGTCTGAAAACAGTGTTTGTTGAGAACACTCTAACACAGTTAACATTTCAAATTATGATACCTTCTTTAATTGTGATTTATTCAACCCAGATGCAAATGTCGAATTTCTATTTTCTTGATGAAAGAAAATAGATGTGTAGATAATGGTATGAAATCAATTAGTGAAACAAAAAAACAGGACCCACAAGGAAACCCAGCCATTGGTCGTTCCCCATCCAGGTCATGGAGTCACTTCTCTGTCACATTGGCCACTGTCTCCAAACTTTCCACTTCAGTTGAGTAGGTATCCACAGCGGTGCAAGAGATTCATTTATCGGTTTTAATTGCAAGTCAAAGGCAGAGGTAATGTCCTCACGAACAATCTCTCGGATAGTATTGGCCAACTATTTCGGTTGTCGGGTGTTTTAATAAAACATCTTTATTTTGCATTCAAGCCTCAGTTTTGGATTTATTCATTATTTCGACAGTGTGTGTGACACTATTCAGTAGTAAGGACCTTAAAAGAGCGCAGATGGCCTCTTATCATTCATGGGTGTTGAGAGCCGCCATGTTCCCACAGGTGAATTATGAACGGACAGAATATGCCAGCTACTGGAGAGAAGTAGACCTGCTATTGTTCCTTGTAATACAGAGAATATCCCTCACCTTAATATGATGTTATATCTAATACACATTTATTTGAAAATAAGTCAGTTAATTCATAGTTATTTTGCAAAAGAAAAGCCACGAGAAAGCCACAAGTTTTCAATGAATGCCAACGGAACGGGATACGGTTGAAGAGGTTGCTAGGTGTTGGGTTAAGGTCACTACAGCGTGAGGAGAGAGCGGTAATGTCTACGTGTCTGTTCTGACTGTGTTATGCTCTCACCCCACAGATGAGCCATGTCTTGGGGACAAGTCTATATTCTGCCAGATGGAGGTCCTAAGCCCGCTACTGTTCCATCCCCTGGCTACAACAAGCTGTGCTGTGAATCCTGCAACAAGAAGGAAGGCTTCACCACCCTCTTCTCTCCATCCCCAGACCTCCACAAGACTGGAGGATCCTCAGACTCTGAGACTGGCCCAGACCAGGAGACCTCCACCCAGCCGAACCCCACCGCCTCCACCACCCTACCATCAGACACCCCGCTCCCCCCCACCACTACCCAGAGCCCACCCCGAACCACTAAGACCCCTAGACGGCCTCGCTCCACTGCCCAGGGCCTGACCACCTCACCGTCGGCGGGTGCGGTCCCTCCCAAGGGTCCTTCCTTGGGGGTCGGGGATGGAGACTCGGTCCCTGTGCTCCCCCTTCTCTACCTCCAGGTCCCAGCCCGCCTCTCTCGGCCCCGGCTCCGGCCCAACGCTGCTCCAGACTCCAATGGAGACCCTGCTTTATCGCCATCTAAAGAGCACAGCAGTCCAAACAACCGCTCTTTAGGCCAAGCCGCCGGCCCCGGCCCTGAACCCGGGCCTGCTGGAGCTGTGGCTGGCGTGGCTGCTGCCAGGTCAAGAAGGGAGGATGTAGGATCAGAGAGGGACTCAGCTCACAGAACCAGAACAACCAGAACCATGTCCCATGTGGTGACATGATCCCTGACTTATCCTGTGACTTGCTGCTCAGTAATATGGTCCACCATGACTTCCGTCAGCTCAACGTTATTACAACGTTGTTACAGCATTACAGTGTTACAGCGTTACAATGTTACAATATGACAATGTTACAATGTGACAACTTTATTACAACGTTACAACATTATTACAACCATCTGAGGGATTATCCTGGACTGGACTCTCAACCGATTGCTGCAAGAATAAATTAACATGCCAGTGGACTTAGACCAGTAATGGTTACCTCATCGAACCAGCAGAGCGATCTCTATGCATTTGCACTGCATCACTCAGCCCTCTCTGCTTCAGTTAAGAAATGGAAGAAAAACAAGAAAATAAAAAGGTGCTGGGACTAAAATGACTACAAGACATGTTAAACAATGTGACGACTGCATTGGCTGCCATTACTTCCTAATCTGTGTACATGTTAAACAATGTGACGACTGCATTTGCTACCATTACTTCCTGATCTGTGTACAGTTGTGCAAACATATTTTGAAAGTGCATCAGAACTACTTATTGAACTTAATATTGTGAAGATATTTTGTGGCACAGACAAAAACCTTTACTTTGGGGGCTGTCACAAGTTGTAGTGATGATGTCACAAGTCTTGGTGATTTCACAAATCTTGTTGAGGATGTCACAGGTATTGGAGATAATGTCGCAAAGTCTTGGTGATAATGTCGCAAAGTCTTGGTGATGATGTCACAATGTATTGGTGATGATGTCGCAAAGTCTTGGTGATGATGTCACAATGTATTGGTGATGATGTCGCAAAGTCTTGGTGACGATGCCACAATGTATTGGTGATGATGTCGCAAAGTCTTGGTGATGATGTTGCAAAGTCTTGGTGATGATGTTGCAAAGTCTTGGTGATGATGTCACTTCCGCCAGGGAGCTTTGTAACCTCTTCCCATTGGTGCTCTTATTGTTGATGTGCTTTCCAAACAACCATTTACAAGAGATTGACCTCAGAGGTCATCAAAAGGTCAACAGGTCAAGTCTGTTTGCAAAGCCAACCCCACTGTAGCATGCACATTGCCTTTGTGGAAAAACTCACATATGCTTTAAAAGATAAAAAGAAAAAACATTATTGATATTTTTTTGATATATTTTTCAAGTAATTTTGTATATAGTGTAATTTCAGCAGCATATTATTATCTAAGAAACTAACAGCCAGCCAACGGAATGTAAAGTATGATGACGTCATTGAGAAGTTAAGAGAATGCTGTAAGTCTGCAGAGCGGTTGGTCTGATGTCACGCTGTTTCGAGTTGTGCATTACCTCATTCCTGTCTTGCAGTTCATAACATCCTTATGTGTATTGTATAGTTCTTGTATATACATGAATGAAAAGCTTTAAATGTTAATATTTATTAAATGTTTAAATGGTAGGGAGAAATAATGTTTGAAAGAAGAATGTAAAAGTTCTTTTTTTTGCATCGTCATGGTCCGAGTCGAGAGCTAATTAGCTGGGCGGAAAAGCTCAGTCAGATTAGGACAATACCCTGTGGTTCAAAATCTTTTTCCTTTGTTCAACCTTTTTTTTATACTAACAGCAGGATTCAGTTCATACCCAGACAACATCTTAAAGGGACAATCTGCAGTAGCTACATCCATTTTTAGACTTCTAAATATTGATGACGTATACCCATTGATTCTTGAAGAATATAACTTACAGTTGCCTCATTAGCTTAGTTCAACTTTCGTACCCCATCAGAACTCAAAATACACTGAGTGTACAAAACATTAGGAACACCTTCCTAACATTGAGTTGCATCCTCTTTGCCCTCGAACAGCCTCAATTCGGTGGGCGTGGACCCTACAAGGTGTCAAAAGCGTTCCACAGGGATGCTGGCCCATGTTGACTCCAATGCTTCCCACAGTTGTGTCAAGATGGCTGGATGTCCTTTGGGTGGTGGACCATTCTTGATACACACGGGAAACTGTTAAATGTGAAAAGCCCAGCAGCGTTGCAGTTCTTAACACACTCAAACCAGTGCGCCTGACATCTACTACCATACCCCGTTCAAAGGCACTTAAATCTTTTGTCTTTCCCATTCACCCTCTGAATGGCACACATACACAATCCATGTCTCAGTTGTCTCAAATATCCTTCTTTAACCTGTCTCCTCCCCTTCATCTACACTGATTGACGTGGATGTAACAAGTGACATCAAGAAGGGATCACAGCTTTCACCTGGATTCACCTGGTCAGTCTGTCATGGAAAGAGGTGTTCTTAATGTTTTGTACACTCAGTGTATAAGCTTGTTTTAACTATTTTGTTTGTAAACAATGTACATGTAAACAAACCCTGTACAGCCTGAAACATGGTCAAACTATAATTGTGATACAGTATCATGGATGGTCAGTCCTTGTATCCATAGCTCTATCTATGAATTTGAAAGTGGTTACATTTCTCCAGCCCCATCCCTCAGCTGTTTACCATATCAGTGGCGGGGTGTCTCCTTTGTAATTGTTCGAACTGCAGATTGCCGCTTAAATGCGTCTGTATTTACTCAGTATGGATGGATGTCCTGGTGCTAAAGTAATGAAGCCTTGAGAAACCTTATTCAGACATAACTGGCATGGCAAGACACACTGTGATCTGATTGTGTTCAGATCTTCCTGACCACCTCCAGATCTAGCCAGGGATCCATTGGGTTTGGATATCTTCTTACAAGTTTAGACAGATCTGTACTGTGAAACCATTTACATTATCCTTATCCCACCCTCTAAAATCATTGACAGGTGGCCCCATTGACTTATGCCAATCATTTGTGTCTTCAAATAAATACATCAATATTGTTTTTGAAGGACTAGCTGTGAGAGAAAAAAATGATGACAGGGAGGGACCAGGAAATGAGGTCACAATGCAGACACAGTGGGCGGATAAGAGAACCCATTTTAATACCGTGTGTAGGCACTTCTCATAAAATATCACAATCAGAATGTGGACAATATCAGGACACATGACATGTTAGCGCTAGGTATTAACGGAGATTCTGAATGATGATGGTGACGGGTTGTCGTGTGGAGTATCGTGTTATTGGGGGGGGGGACCAATTCAAGACCATGATATTAATTTTGTCAAATCACCACCATAATAATAGTTCAAAATGTCCAGTATTTCTGTGTTCATATTTCAGAACATATGGATTCTTTAGACATTCAGATTAGTGAAAAAAATGCATGCTGAGGGAAAATAGAGCCACTCTACAAATTATTACTAACCCAAACACAGTGGGGAACAAAGGGCCTTCTACGCCTTCAGAGAAGGGCTAAGAATTGATAAAATAATGATTATAATAATATTATTTTCAATGATGTTCTGATTTAATCTCTTCAGTTTTTGTTGGAATGGAAAGGGTTAACACTGAAGAGGATAAAAGAGTCTGCTAAATGGCATATAAGAGGAAAAAAAGATCCAATCAGATCTAGCTAGCTAAATCAGCCATTGGCTAGGCCATCAGAAGCAAGATAAAGGCGTCTGCTATTCAACTGTATTAGGGCAACATTTTGGAGTGACAGTGGAATCAACCAATCACATTTTGACTTAATGAGTGGGACCGTTTTTACCACAAGTTATTTTCAAAGCGATGGCTAACAACAGCAAGCACGCTGCAATAAAAACACAGTTCCACTCACCAGATGATGATCATTTGAAACTTAACTTGTTGTTAAAAGTTATTCTTGAAAAGGGAGAAGCTAACAAATTAGCAACAACATCCTCTTTGATAACAGCTGCTGCAGCCGCTGACAACAAAAGCTAGCTAGATAGCTAGACCGTGGGAAAACTACTGCTTGCTATTGCGCAGTGACATGTTAGCCTTCAAAAAGGCAGACATTTCCATACGTTCGCATTTTAAGTGGAACTGACAGCATTTTAGCAACATTAAATCTTATTGCATTTTTATTTAACCTTTATTTAACTTTTTATTTATTTATTTTTATTTCACCTTTATTTAACCAGGTAAGCCAGTTGAGAACAAGTTCTCATTTACAACTGCGACCTGGCCAAGATAAAGCAAAGCAGTGCGATAAAAACAACAACACAGAGTTACATATGGGGTAAAACAAAACATAAAGTCCAAAATACAACAGAAAATATATATACAGTGTGTGCAAATGTAGCAAGTTATGGAGGTAAGGCAATAAATAGGCTATAGTGCAAAATAATTACAATTAGTATTAACACTGGAATGATAGATGTGCAAGAGATGATGTGCAAATAGAGATACTGGGGTGCAAATGAGCAAAAATAAATAACAATATAGGGATGAGGTAGTTGGGTGGGCTAATTTCAGATGGGCTGTGTACAGGTGCAGTGATCGGTAAGGTGCTCTGACAACTGATGCTTAAAGTTAGTGAGGGAGATAAAAGAGTCTCCAGCTTCAGAGATTTTTGCAATTCGTTCCAGTCATTGGCAGCAGAGAACTGGAAGGAATGGCGGCCAAAGGAGGTGCTGGCTTTGGGGATGACCAGTGAGATATACCCGCTGGAGCGCATACTACGGGTGGGTGTTGCTATGGTGACCAATGAGCTAAGATAAGGCGGGGATTTGCCTAGCAGTGATTTATAGATGGCCTGGAGCCAGTGGGTTTGGCGACGAACAGTAGGCAAGTCAGTTAAGAACAAATTCTTATTTACAATGACGGCCTACACCGGCCAAACCCGGACGACGCTGGGCCAAATTCTGTTCATGTACATCCCCCAGGAAGAATATGACACTTTAAAAAAAAAGATCTGACAAGCGACCACTTAGATATGGTAATTTCCACGTTTTCATAAATTCTTAGAACGTTTGGGAATTACATATACTAATGCATTTGTGAAAATTCTATAGCAGTATAGAGTGAGAAAGCGGCTGTGCGTTTGGACAATTAATAGACACTGCAGTAAATAAAACCTAATAAAAACATATGTCTTGTCCAGGACCGGAGTCTACACACAGACAGGTGCACTATAGCCAATCAGAGCTACAGAAGACCTTTATACAAAAAAAACATTTGTCACACGGGGCCTGCCATCATTCACTTTGAACTGGACTGTGTGTTTACAGGAAGTTGCAACAGCGCGACTTTAGATCATTATGCATTCGCCAAAAAAACACCTGAATGGATTTCTGCAAATATGTAAACACCATGGGAGTCCTCTTACATTTGGGAACTTTACAGTCAAATTGATCAAACAACCATGAAAAGGTAAGCTCTCTCTCCCTCAGTTTTGCACATCAACAACAACAACAAGATCAACAACTAATGCTAGCCAGCGCAAGATGAGCTAAAATCTAACGAAGGAACATTTAGATAAACCCAGCTAGTTGGCCGTCAAAATTGCACTGATAAACGATGGGGAATTGTAGCCCCCTCGTCCTTCTGCAGCTTGCCTGCCAATGCATGCTTGTCCCAACCAAGCACCCAAGCTAACTGGCTAAAGATGCATCTCTAGCTGTGTATATCCACCGAAAAACGATATGGGGGGAAAAAGTCAGTCACTCACCCACTCCTCCAATGGCATGACATGACATCCTCCTAGCAGCTAGCTAGCTAACTCTAGGCTCTGTGTTTTTAGCTTGCTACATAAATAGATACGCTAGCCTATTAGCCACGTTACAACTCACTTGTGATCGTTGCCCTTACTAGTTTGATTGTATTAACATTCCCAGCCTTAGTTACATTAGTCCGTTTTTGTCTAGAAATGTATTGGTGAATTATATTATACATGTATTGAACTGCATCCATCTATTCTGCCAACAATGCCTTAGTGTATGCCATGGAACGTTGAGTCGAAAATAACCTATTTTTAAAACCTCTTGTTACGAACCCCGTGGCTCTAAACGTCTAGGGTGGATGGACATGAGACCCGTAACATAAATTATGCAAATTATAAGTGTGACCTGGAACAGCGAGAACCAAACATGACACAACAACCATGAGCTACCGTCAAACTTAAATGGTTTATTACTAAACACACGGTAAAGGTTTGGGAAAAAGGGCTGAGCAGGACCCAAGAAATGAAACAATAGTGTAAAACCCCCTAAACTGATCTAGCCTGCCTAAAGAACCGCTAGGCTACTGCTACCATACAAAAATACAGTGGGTGGTCCGCTCAGGTCTAACTGGTGTTTATAGACAGATTTCTTCCTACGGGTAATGTACGCCCAAGGGCAACTAGCTTAAACTCCCCTTTTCCCAAAAACACACAAAGCTACTAAACAGGGTAATCAGCAATTTAGTGCGTACACAACACACAGGACACCACCGTGTCCATACTCACATATGGCAAAAGTCTCTCTCTCTTGCAACAAACACAAGTCTGGTTTTATACAATGGGCTGTGTCATTCAACAAACGAGTAACAGGTGGTGCTATTCACAGGAATGTTCACTGATTGGTCCAATCAGCAGACACCTCAACGACCACCAATCAGGAACATACAGGACACCTGTGATTAGGGCAGAAAGAGTAGAAACACACAAAAACACAGGATACCTGTATCCGTAACACTCCCACCCTTAAAAGAGCAAACCAAAATGGTTTGCGACACACGTACTCATCACAACACCCAAAATTCAATAACCCTCCTGCCGGGATAACAAAAAAAACCCTAGATCATTACACACGAGACAAAGCATCTGCCAACACATTATCTAACCCCTTTTTGTGGCGGATCTCCAAATTATAATTTTGCACGACAAGTGCCCAACGATAAGGCGTTGGTTCTGGTTGTACATCCGGTGGAGAAACACTAAGGGGTTATGGTCAGTATACACTATTACTGGTAATGCACTGGAACCAACATAAACTTCAAAGTACTGCAGAGCTAACAACAAAGCTAGAGCTTCTTGTTCAATGGTGGAATAGTTTGTCTGACATTTGTTAAATTTCCGTGAAAAATAACAGACAGGATGGTCCACTCCACTCTGGTCTTGCTGCAGTAGAACAGCACCAGCACCTCTGGCACTTGCATCTACCTCCAGTTTAAACGGCCGCTCAAAATCTGGCGCAGCAAGAACAGGAGTACTACACAAGAGTGCTTTAGCAGTGTTGAAAGCAGTACAACAATCTTCAGACCATACAAATTTTCTCGCCGGACTGAGCAAATCCGTTAATGGAGCAACTACCGCAGAGAAATTTTTACAGAAACTACGGTAGTAGCCAACCATCCCTAAAAAACGGGCGTAGCTCTCTTCTGGTGGTAGGTGCGGGAAATGCGTTTATAGCTGAGACCTTGGCATCTACAGGGCGCACCTGACCATGGCCGACCTGTTTACCCAGATAAGTAACAGTGGCCTTCCCAAACTCGCACTTTGCTAAGTTCAGGGTTAGAGAAGCGGTTGCTAGACGTTCACACACTACCCTTAGAGTGTTAACATGATCAGACCACTCAGTTGAATAAATGACCAGATCATCAAGGTAAGCACTACAATTAGGAACTCCAGCCAATACTGTGTTAACCAGGCGTTGGAAAGTGGCTGGTGCGTTCCGCATCCCAAATGCCATGACAGCATATTGTAGGAAGTGATCTGGGGTCACAAAGGCAGAGATGTCGGAGGCACGTGGGGTTAACGGCACCTGCCAGTAACCTTTAGAAGATCTAGTTTGGTTACATAAGTAGCAGCACCAACAGTATCAATACAGTCATCCAGTCTGGGTAACGGGAACGAGTCGGGCACTGTGACAGCATTGACTTTCCGATAGTCCGTACATAATCTGGATGTCCCATCAGGTTTAGGAACCAGAATGCACGGAGAACTCCAAGGACTTGAACTTGGCATAGCCAGGTTATTCTCCAGCAAATAACCGACCTCACCCCTCATTATCTTTCTCTTAGCGACGTTGACACGATAAGGATGTTGCTTGATAGGTGCAGCGTTTCCAACATTAATGTCATGTTCTAACACATTTGTACATGTAGGAACATCATTAAAAAGACATGGAAAGCTGTGTGAACAGTCTCACAATATCATCTGACTGTCTGTCCGTTAAATGAATCAGGCTTGACGGGAGAGACAGCAGCATCTCTGAATTGGGCAATCTAGCACACTGCTGCTAAGTATTGCGCAACTCCAAACCATCTCCGTCCACATCATTAACATGACCTCCCACTACAGCCGTAGCAGCAACAGAGACAGCCGACTCGGCCAGTTTCTCTGGACTGTCTACCTGAGTGACGGGTCTGTTGTGGTATGTCTTCAACATGTTAACGTGGCACACACGAGATTGGCGTTTTCTATCAGGAGTCTGTATCACATAGTCAGTTTCAGTTAGTTTCTTTTCAATGACATAAGGCCCAGAGAAACGTGCTGACAATGACGCTCCTGGCACAGGCAACAACACAAGAACTTCGGTCACCTGGCTGCAGTGAACGAGAAACAGCCTGTGTGTCATAGTGTCGTTTCATCCGTTTCTGTGAGGAAGACAGCGCTTCCTTTGCTAGAGCACAGGCATGTAGGCGCTCACGAAAGCGACTAACGTAGTCCAACACATTTTCTTTCACACACAACTCTTGTGACAAAACTGATCCTTAAGGACTTTCATAGGTCCTCTCATGGTGTGTCCAAACACCAGTTCAGCTGGGCTGAACCCTAGGGGATTCCTGTACTGTCTCACGGACAGCAAACAATACTAGAGGAACTCCCTCATCCCAATCTTTCTCAGATTCCAAGCAATATTTACGGAGCATAGACTTCAGGGTCTGATGCCAGCGTTCAAGCGCACCCTGAGACTCTGGGTGATATGCGCTTGACACACGGTGTGTAACTGACAAGGATTTTAACACTTGTTTGAAAAGTTTAGAAAGGAAATTCGTACCCTGATCAGTTTGTATCACCTTAGGTAATCCAAAAGTTGAGAAGAATTTGATCAACGCTTTACTCACCACCGGAGCAGTAATCCTTCGCAGAGGAATGGCCTCTGGGTACCTGGTGGCCACACACATAATTGTCAACATAAACTGGTTACCAGATTTTGTTTTCGGTAATGGTCCAACACAATCAACCATCACATGTTCGAATGGTTCACCTATGGCCGGTATGGGACAAAGAGGCGCGGGGAAATAACCTGGTTCGGGTTTCCCAACTACTTGACAGGTGTGGCAAGTCCGACAGAACTGAGCCACATCTTGTTTTTAAGCCAGGCCAAAAGAAATGTCGCAAAAACACGATCATAAGTCTTGGTGACTCCCAGATGTCCGGACCACTGGTGATCATGAGCGAGGATAAAACATTTTGTCGAAAGGCTGTAGGAATCACTATTTGGTAAACAGCATTCCAATCTCCGCCAGCGTCAACATGGGATGTCCATTTACGCATGAGGAGATTACCATCAATGAAGTATGCCATGTTTTTCTTCTTTAGCTCCTCCTCTGAGACAACACTAGAAAAACATTTAGCCAGGCTAATGTCAACCTGTTGGTTAGCGATCAGCTGCTCACGAGTAACTGGTAACTGTATTGCCTCAGCAACAAGTTCCATTTCCTTCTTCCTTTCTCTGGGCTGTTGGTCAGACTGCACCAGCTTACCAGAGGTAGCACCCGAACTATCCTCTGGGTCACACTCTCTGAATAGAATCGTGTCTGACAAATCTACCACTTCACCCACTTGTCGTGCTTGAGCACGTGTGACAGCACAAGCGGGGAACACATCTGGATAACCCTGTGCCAGCTCCTCGGAGAGAGACTGGTCACTTTTATCCAATACCTCCAATATGGGTATTACCTTTCCTCCGGCAATATCGTTGCCCATTATAAAGGTCACCCCTTTTACTGGCAACATCGGACGTACGCCAACTCTGAACAATCCACTGACTAACTCAGAGTGTACGTTCACAAAGTGCAATGGCACTGGGACGAAACCCATTTCAATTCCTTGTACTAACACACTGGAACCACAATATGTATTATTAGACAAGGGCAACACATCAGCTAGTATGAACGACTGCGCCGCACCAGTATCTCTGAGGATTCTAACTGGACGCTGAGACGCTTCATCATCTGATATAGAAACAAACCCCTCAAAAATGAACGGTTCATAACTGTGATCTGGGACAGGGACTTTCAAACCACATTCATTATGAGGCTTCTGTCTTGATTCCGGCCTTACAACCGCATCTGAATCAGCCCAACACCCGTTGGCGGCCTGGCGTGCTGAGGCATCCCCGGTTTGCGTTTTAGCAGAAAGCAATCATTAACTATATGTCCCACCTTATGACAATAGAAACAGTGACGCACATCTTTTGGGCGTGCTGGATGTACTGCTGGTCGACTAGGACTAGAAGTTAGCAACTCCGCAGCCCTGCTCTCCGTACGAGCCGAAAACACGCTCTTGTGCGTCAACACAAACTCGTCTGCCAATACAGACGCTTCCGACAGTGAGGATACTTTCTGTTCGTTCAGATAAACTACAATGCGTTCCGGTAAACAATTTTTAAACTCCTCTAACAAGATTAACTCCCGTAGAGAGTTAAAATCAGTTACCTTACTAGCACTGTGCCATTTGTCAAACAGATTTCCTTTGTCTCTAGCAAACTCCACATAAGTCTGAGTAGGAGACTTTTTATGAGACCTAAATCTCTGTCGATATGCCTCAGGAACAAGCTCATAGGCACGAAGAACAGTAGCTTTGACCACCTCATAATTCAAACTGTCTTCAAGAGGTAGCGCTGCCAGAACCTCTTGGGCTTTACCTGTTAGCTTACACTGAAGTAATAGGCACCATACCCTCGTCGGGCCATTTCAATGCTACCGCTATACGTTCAAAAACACTGAAATAGGAATCAACCTCTGACTCCCTGAACACAGGTACCAAGGTGATCTGCCTACTAATATCAAACGTAGCAGATGACACAGCTGGTGAGGATGGCTCACTAGCAGGCATAGTATTAGCAGAGACTAACCTCGCTGTTTCTGCCTCTAGTTCCATTTTACGCATCGCCAGTTCTTGATCAAGCCTACGCGTCTCCAGTTCTTGATCAAGCCTACGCGTCTCAGTTCTTGATCAAGCCTACGCGTCTCCAGTTCCATCTTACGCGTCTCCTGTTCTATCTTACGCGTCTCCTGTTCTGCCTTACGCGTCTCCTGTTCTGCCTCTAGCTCCATTTTACGCATCTCCAGCTTGTCTTGCCTGATTTGTGCCCGCTCTTCCGCCTCCATTTGGAGCCGCGTCGAGCGGACATCGATCCTGGCATCACTGTCAGTCAGTGGGGAGAGTGGGTCATAACGGGGCAATGTGGCTGGAGCCTTAGCCTCGTCCTCAGACACTGATGGGCTTACAGAAACATCAACCACATCCCCCTACAGGAGCAGCAGACTCAGGCGGCGGTAACTCAAGCACTCGCCTCGTTTAACAATATCGCTAGCACTACTTCCCTAACTTCTGCTTTCACTATACCCCTCGGTATGGGTACAGAAAAGTGGTCAGCCAAAGCCTGTAGATCCACTCTACGACAATTCTCAAAAATCTCCCACGTAGGGTTTTCCAAAAATGCTTCCCCAATCAAAAGTAGCCATCCTACTAACTACACGAGCCGTCGACTACTGAACACACACAAAAAAAAACAGGTAGATACAGCTGCTAAGCTCAACACTGAACCAGACACTTACTAATTTGCACGAGTAGCATGGGATAGATCCCAGACGAGGCCCCCCACTTTATGTTACGAACCCCGTGGCTCTAAAACGTCTAGGGTGGATGGACATGAGACCCGTAACATAAATTATGCAAATTATAAGTGTGACCTGGAACAGCGAGAACCAAACATGACACAACAACCATGAGCTACCGTCAAACTTAAATGGTTTATTACTAAACACACGGTAAAGGTTTGGGAAAAAGGGCTGAGCAGGACCCAAGAAATGAAACAATAGTGTAAAACCCCCTAAACTGATCTAGCCTGCCTAAAGAACCGCTAGGCTACTGCTACCATACAAAAATACAGTGGGTGGTCCGCTCAGGTCTAACTGGTGTTTATAGACAGATTTCTTCCTACGGGTAATGTACGCCCAAGGGCAACTAGCTTAAACTCCCCTTTTCCCAAAAACACACAAAGCTACTAAACAGGGTAATCAGCAATTTAGTGCGTACACAACACACAGGACACCACCGTGTCCATACTCACATATGGCAAAAAGTCTCTCTCTCTTGCAACAAACACAAGTCTGGTTTTATACAATGGGCTGTGTCATTCAACAAACGAGTAACAGGTGGTGCTATTCACAGGAATGTTCACTGATTGGTCCAATCAGCAGACACCTCAACGACCACCAATCAGGAACATACAGGACACCTGTGATTAGGGCAGAAAGAGTAGAAACACACAAAAACACAGGATACCTGTATCCGTAACACCTCTTAAGAAGTTGGTTTTGTGGCATAAACTGGGAATTTGTGACTAAAATTATGATTGTCTGATTGTTTCATATCTGCAAAGTAGTTAAAACGCTGTCAGTTCCACTTTAAACTTTAGGTCACAGGTTACTTTGTGTGCTAAAAGTGAAATGCTTTTTTGCAAAGGGAAGTAGTAGGTGTACATTTCGATTGGGAAATGCTTAATGGTTGTGTTTTTGTATTCTTATGATTGGGATATACTGGCTTATTATGTCTGAGTTTATGGACTGCTTATCCTTGAACATCCTGCTGTGTGTGACTGCTTATCCTTTAACATCCTGCTGTGTGTGACTGCTTATCCTTTAACATCCTGCTGTGTGACTGCTTATCCTTTAACATCCTGCTGTGTGACTGCTCATCCTTTAACATCCTGCTGTGTGACTGCTTATCCTTTAACATCCTGCTGTGTGTGACTGCTTATCCTTTAACATCATGCTGTGTGTGACTGCTTATCCTTTAACATCCTGCTGTGTGACTACTTATCCTTTAACATTGTGCTGTGTGACTGCTTATCCTTTAACATCCTGCTGTGTGACTGCTTATCCTTTAACATCATGCTGTGTGACTGTTTATCCTTTAACATCCTGCTGTGTGACTGCTTATCCTTTAACATCATGCTGTGTGACTGCTTATCCTTTAACATCCTGCTGTGTGACTGCTTATCCTTTAACATCCTGCTGTGTGACTGCTTATCCTTTAACATCCTGCTGTGTGACTGCTTATCCTTTAACATCATGCTGTGTGACTGTTTATCCTTTAACATCATGCTGTGTGACTGCTTATCCTTTAACATCATGCTGTGTGACTGCTTATCCTTTAACATCCTGCTGTGTGTGACTGCTTATCCTTTAACATCATGCTGTGTGACTGCTTATCCTTTAACATCATGCTGTGTGACTGCTTATCCTTTAACATCCTGCTGTGTGACTGCTTATCCTTTAACATCATGCTGTGTGACTGCTTATCCTTTAACATCATGCTGTGTGACTGCTTATCCTTTAACATTATGCTGTGTGACTGCTTATCCTTTAACATCATGCTGTGTGACTGCTTATCCTTTAACATCCTGCTGTGTGACTGCTTATCCTTTAACATCCTGCTGTGTGACTGCTTATCCTTTAACATCCTGCTGTGTGACTGTTTATCCTTTAACATCATGCTGTGTGACTGCTTATCCTTTAACATCCTGCTGTGTGTGACTGCTTATCCTTTAACATCCTGCTGTGTGTGACTGCTTATCCTTTAACATCATGCTGTGTGACTGCTTATCCTTTAACATCATGCTGTGTGACTGCTTATCCTTTAACATCCTGCTGTGTGACTGTTTATCCTTTAACATCATGCTGTGTGACTGCTTATCCTTTAACATCCTGCTGTGTGTGACTGCTTATCCTTTAACATCCTGCTGTGTGTGACTGCTTATCCTTTAACATCATGCTGTGTGTGACTGCTTATCCTTTAACATCATGCTGTGTGACTGTTTATCCTTTAACATCATGCTGTGTGTGACTGCTTATCCTTTAACATCATGCTGTGTGACTGCTTATCCTTTAACATCATGCTGTGTGACTGCTTATCCTTTAACATCATGCTGTGTGACTGCTTATCCTTTAACATCCTGCTGTGTGTGACTGCTTATCCTTTAACATCATGCTGTGTGACTGCTTATCCTTTAACATCCTGCTGTGTGTGACTGCTTATCCTTTAACATCATGCTGTGTGACTGCTTATCCTTTAACATCATGCTGTGTGACTGCTTATCCTTTAACATCCTGCTGTGTGACTGCTTATCCTTTAACATCATGCTGTGTGACTGCTTATCCTTTAACATCCTGCTGTGTGACTGCTTATCCTTTAACATCATGCTGTGTGACTGCTTATCCTTTAACATCCTGCTGTGTGTGACTGCTTATCCTTTAACATCCTGCTGTGTGACTGCTTATCCTTTAACATCCTGCTGTGTGACTGCTTATCCTTTAACATCATGCTGTGTGACTGCTTATCCTTTAACATCCTGCTGTGTGTGACTGCTTATCCTTTAACATCCTGCTGTGTGACTGCTTATCCTTTAACATCCTGCTGTGTGACTGCTTATCCTTTAACATCATGCTGTGTGACTGCTTATCCTTTAACATCCTGCTGTGTGACTGCTTATCCTTTAACATCATGCTGTGTGACTGCTTATCCTTTAACATCATGCTGTGTGACTGCTTATCCTTTAACATCATGCTGTGTGACTGCTTATCCTTTAACATCCTGCTGTGTGACTGCTTATCCTTTAACATCATGCTGTGTGACTGCTTATCCTTTAACATCCTGCTGTGTGACTGCTTATCCTTTAACATCCTGCTGTGTGACTGCCTATCCTTTAACATAATGCTGTGTGACTGCTTATCCTTTAACATCCTGCTGTGTGACTGCTTATCCTTTAACATCCTGCTGTGTGACTGCTTATCCTTTAACATCCTGCTGTGTGACTGCTTATCCTTTAACATCCTGCTGTGTGACTGCTTATCCTTTAACATCCTGCTGTGTGACTGCTTATCCTTTAACATCCTGCTGTGTGACTGCTTATCCTTTAACATCCTGCTGTGTGACTGCTTATCCTTTAACATCATGCTGTGTGACTGCTTATCCTTTAACATCCTGCTGTGTGACTGCTTATCCTTTAACATCATGCTGTGTGACTGCTTATCCTTTAACATCCTGCTGTGTGACTGCTTATCCTTTAACATCCTGCTGTGTGACTGCTTATCCTTTAACATCCTGCTGTGTGTGACTGCTTATCCTTTAACATCCTACTGTGTGACTGCTTATCCTTTAACATCATGCTGTGTGACTGCTTATCCTTTAACATCATGCTGTGTGACTGCTTATCCTTTAACATCATGCTGTGTGACTGCTTATCCTTTAACATCCTACTGTGTGTGTGTTACGAACCCTGTGGCTTTAAAAGTCTAGGGTGGATGGAAAAGAGACCCCTAACATAACTCATGCAAATTAGAATAGTGACACGGAAACAGTGAGAACAAAAATACTCCGACAACCATAAGCTACCGTCAAACACAAAATGTTTATTATGAACACACAGTAAATGTTTGGGAAAAAGGGCTGAGCAGGACCCAAGGAATTAAACAATAATGTCAAAAACCCCTAAACTGATCTTGCCTGCCTCAAGAACCGCTAAGCTACTGCTTACCATACAAAAATACAGTGGGTGGTCTGCTCAGATCTAACTAGTGTTTTTAGACAATGTTATTTCTACAGGTAATGTATGCCCAAGGGCAACTTGCTAAATCCCCCTTTTCCCAGGAACACACATTTACATAATTTAGCAGACGCTCTTATCCAGAGCGACTTACACAATATAGTTACCATACAGAGTAACCAGCAAATGAGTGAGTACACAAATAACAGGACACCACAGTATCCATACTCACAAACGAAAATAGTCTCTGTCAGCAAACGCAACTGACTGGCTTTTAAAACAATGGGATGTGGTGATGTGAGTGAAAAACCAGAAACAGGTGGTGCAATGCAGAGGAATGTCCACTGATTGGTCCACCTCAGCAATCAGCAGACAAACGATGTCGGACAGGTGGGACACCCCAACGACCACCAATCAGGAACACAAAGGACACCTGTGATTAGGGCAGAAGGAGAGGAAAAACACACACAGGATACCTGTATCCGTAACACTCCCACCCTTAAAAGAGCAAACCACAATGGTTTTGCGACACACATACTATCACAACAACCAAAAATTCAAAGATCAACAGCATCCTGACGGGATAAAAAATAAACCTCGATCTCTAAACATGAGACAAAGCATCTGCCAAACACATTATCCGAACCCTTTTTGTGGCGGATCTCCAAATTATAATTTAGCACTACAAGTGCCCAACGCATAACGCGTTGGTTCTGGTTGTACATACGGTGAAGGAAAACTAAGGGGTTATGGTCAGTATACACTATCACTGGTAATGCACTGGAACCAACATAGACTTCAAAGTACTGCAGAGCTAATAACAAAGCTAAAGCTTCTTGTTCAATGGTGGAATAGTTCGTCTGACATTTGTTAAATTTCCGTGAAAGATAACAGACAGGATGGTCCACTCCACTCTGGTCCGGCTGCAGTAGAACAGCACCAGCACCTCTGGCACTAGCGTCTACCTCCAGTTTAAACGGCCGTTCAAAATCTGGCGCAGCGAGAACAGGGGTACTACATAAGAGTGCTTTAGCAGTGTTGAAAGCAGTGTGACAATCTTCAGACCAAACAAATATTCTCGCCGGACTGAGCAAATCCGTTAATGGAGCAACTACCGCAGATACATTTTTACAGAAACTACGGTAGTAGCCAACCATCCCTAAAAAGCGGCGTAGCTCTCTTCTGGTGGTAGGTGCGGGAAATGCGTTTATAGCTGAGACCTTGGCATCTACAGGGTGCACCTGACCATGGCCGACCTGTTTACCGAGATAAGTAACAGTGGCCTTCCCAAACTCGCACTTTGCTAAGTTCAGGGTTAGAGAAGCGGTTGCTAGACGTTCACACACTACCCTTAGAGTGTTAATATGATCTGACCACTCAGTTGAATAAATTACCAGATCATCAAGGTAAGCACTACAATTAGGAACTCCAGCCAATACTGTGTTAACCAGGCGTTGGAAAGGGGCTGGTGCGTTCCGCATCCCAAATGCCATGACAGCATATTGTAGGAAGTGGTCTGGGGTCACAAAGGCAGAGAGATGTCGGAGGCACGTGAGGTTAACTGCACCTGCCAGTAACCTTTTTAGAAGATCTAGTTCGGTTACATAAGTAGCAGCACCAACAGTGTCAATACAGTCATCCAGTCTGGGTAACGGGAACGCAGTCGGGGCACTGTGACAGCATTGACCTTTCGATAGTCCGTACATAACCTGGATGTCCCATCAGGTTTGGGAACCAGAATGTACGAAGAACTCCAAGGACTTGAACTCGTCATAGCCAGGTTATTCTCCAGCAAATAACCGACCTCATCCCTCATTATCTTTCTTTTAGAGACGTTGACACGATAAGCATGTTGCTTGATAGGTGCAGCGTTTCCAACATTAATGTCATGTTCTAACACATTTGTGCTATGACGGAACATCATTAAAAAGACATGGAAAGCTGTGTAATAGCCTCACAATATCATCTGTCTGTCCGTCCGTTAAATGAATGAGGCTTGACGGGAGAGACAGCAGCATCTCTGAATTGGGCAATCTAGCACACTGCTGCTGAGTATTGCGCAACTCCATACCATCTCCGTCCACATCATTAACATGACCTCCCTCTACAGCCGCAGCAGCCAATAGAGACAGCCGTCTCGGCCAGTTTCTCTGGACCGTCTATCTGAGTGACGGGTCTGGTGTGGTACGTCTTCAACATGTTAACGTGGCACACACGAGATTGGCGTTTTCTATCAGGAGTCTGTATCACGTAGTCAGTTTCACTTAGTTTCTTTTCAATTACATAAGGACCAGAGAAACGTGCTGACAATGACGCTCCTGGCACAGGCAACAATACAAGAACATGTACATATTACCTCAACTACCTCAACTAGCCGGTGACCCCCGCACATTGACTCTGCAACGGTACCCCCCTGTATATATAGCCTCCCTACTATCACTTTAATTTTACTTCTGCTCTTTTTTTTTCTCAACACTTTTTTTGTTGTTGTTTTATTTGTACTTTTTTGTTTAAAATAAATGCACTGTTGGTTAAGGGCTGTAAGTAAGCATTTCACTGTAATGTCTGCACCTGTTGTATTCGGCGCATGTGACCAATAAAATTTTATTTGATTTGATTTGAAGAACTGGTCACCTGGCTGCAGTAAACGAGAAACAGCCTGGTTGTCATAATTACCGTTTCATCCGTCTCTGTGAGGAAGACAGCGCTTCCTTTGCTAGAGCACAGGCACCATGTCGGCGCTCACAAACACATCCTGCTGTGTGACTGCTTATCCTTTAACATCATGCTGTGTGTGACTGCTTATCCTTTAACATCCTGCTGTGTGACTGCTTATCCTTTAACATCCTGCTGTGTGACTGCTTATCCTTTAACATCATGCTGTGTGACTGCTTATCCTTTAACATCCTGCTGTGTGTGACTGCTTATCCCTTAACATCCTGCTGTGTGACTGTTTATCCTTTAACATCATGCTGTGTGACTGCTTATCCTTTAACATCATGCTGTGTGTGACTGCTTATCCTTTAACATCATGCTGTGTGACTGCTTATCCTTTAACATCATGATGTGTGACTGCTTATCCTTTAACATCATGCTGTGTGACTGCTTATCCTTTAACATAATGCTGTGTGACTGCTTATCCTTTAACATCCTGCTGTGTGACTGCTTATCCTTTAACATCATGCTGTGTGACTGCTTATCCTTTAACATCATGCCGTGTGACTGCTTATCCTTTAACATCATGCTGTGTGTGACTGCTTATCCTTTAACATATTGCTGTGTGACTGTTTATCCTTTAACATAATGCTGTGTGACTGCTTATCCTTTAACATCATGCTGTGTGTGACTGCTTATCCTTTAACATCATGCTGTGTGTGACTGCTTATCCTTTAACATCATGCTGTGTGACTGCTTATCCTTTAACATCATGCTGTGTGTGACTGCTTATCCTTTAACATCCTGCTGTGTGACTGCTTATCCTTTAACATCCTGCTGTGTGACTGCTTATCCTTTAGCATCATGCTGTGTGTGACTGCTTATCCTTTAACATCCTGCTGTGTGTGACTGCTCATCCTTTAACATCATGCTGTGTGTGACTGCTTATCCTTTAACATAATGCTGTGTGACTTCTTATTCTTTAACATCATGCTGTGTGACTGCTTATCCTTTAACATCCTGCTGTGTGACTGCTTATCCTTTAACATCATGCTGTGTGACTGCTTATCCTTTAACATCATGCTGTGTGACTGCTTATCCTTTAACATCATGCTGTGTGTGACTGCTTTCCTTTAACATATTGCTGTGTGACTGTTTATCCTTTAACATAATGCTGTGTGACTGCTTATCCTTTAACATCATGCTGTATGTGACTGCTTATCCTTTAACATCATGCTGTGTGTGACTGCTTATCCTTTAACATCATGCTGTGTGACTGCTTATCCTTTAACATCATGCTGTGTGTGACTGCTTATCCTTTAACATCCTGCTGTGTGTGACTGCTTATCCTTTAACATAATGCTGTGTGACTGTTTATCCTTTAACATCCTGCTGTGTGTGACTGCTTATCCTTTAACATCATGCTGTGTGTGACTGCTTATCCTTTAACATCCTGCTGTGTGACTGCTTATCCTTTAACATCCTGCTGTGTGTGACTGCTTATCCTTTAACATCATGCTGTGTGTGACTGCTTATCCTTTAACATAATGCTGTGTGACTGCTTATCCTTTAACATCATGCTGTATGTGACTGCTTATCCTTTAACATCATGCTGTGTGTGACTGCTTATCCTTTAACATCCTGTTGTGTGTGACTGCTTATCCTTTAACATCATGCTGTGTGACTGCTTATCCTTTAACATCATGCTGTGTGTGACTGCTTATCCTTTAACATCCTGTTGTGTGTGACTGCTTATCCTTTAACATCATGCTGTGTGACTGCTTATCCTTTAACATCATGCTGTGTGTGACTGCTTATCCTTTAACATCCTGCTGTGTGCGACTGCTTATCCTTTAACATCATGCTGTGTGACTGCTTATCCTTTAACATCCTGCTGTGTGTGACTGCTTATCCTTTAACATCCTGCTGTGTGTGACTGCTTATCCTTTAACATCATGCTGTGTGTGACTGCTTATCCTTTAACATCCTGCTGTGTGTGACTGCTTATCCTTTAACATCATGCTGTGTGACTGCTTATCCTTTAACATCATGCTGTGTGACTGCTTATCCTTTAACATCATGCTGTGTGTGACTGCTTATCCTTTAACATCATGCTGTGTGTGACTGCTTATCCTTTAACATCATGCTGTGTGACTGCTTATCCTTTAACATCATGCTGTGTGACTGCTTATCCTTTAACATCATGCTGTGTGTGACTGCTTATCCTTTAACATCATGCTGTGTGTGACTGCTTATCCTTTAACATCATGCTGTGTGACTGCTTATCCTTTAACATCCTGCTGTGTGACTGCTTATCCTTTAACATCATGCTGTGTGTGACTGCTTATCCTTTAACATCATGCTGTGTGTGACTGCTTATCCTTTAACATCATGCTGTGTGTGACTGCTTATCCTTTAACATCATGCTGTGTGACTGCTTATCCTTTAACATCATGCTGTGTGACTGCTTATCCTTTAACATCATGCTGTGTGACTGCTTATCCTTTAACATCATGCTGTGTGTGACTGCTTTCCTTTAACATATTGCTGTGTGACTGCTTATCCTTTAACATCCTGCTGTGTGTGACTGCTTATCCTTTAACATCCTGCTGTGTGTGACTGCTTATCCTTTAACATCATGCTGTGTGTGACTGCTTATCCTTTAACATCCTGCTGTGTGTGACTGCTTATCCTTTAACATCATGCTGTGTGACTGCTTATCCTTTAACATCATGCTGTGTGACTGCTTATCCTTTAACATCATGCTGTGTGTGACTGCTTATCCTTTAACATCCTGCTGTGTGTGACTGCTTATCCTTTAACATCATGCTGTGTGACTGCTTATCCTTTAACATCATGCTGTGTGACTGCTTATCCTTTAACATCATGCTGTGTGTGACTGCTTATCCTTTAACATCATGCTGTGTGACTGCTTATCCTTTAACATCATGCTGTGTGACTGCTTATCCTTTAACATCATGCTGTGTGTGACTGCTTATCCTTTAACATCATGCTGTGTGACTGCTTATCCTTTAACATCCTGCTGTGTGACTGCTTATCCTTTAACATCATGCTGTGTGTGACTGCTTATCCTTTAACATCATGCTGTGTGTGACTGCTTATCCTTTAACATCATGCTGTGTGTGACTGCTTATCCTTTAACATCATGCTGTGTGACTGCTTATCCTTTAACATCATGCTGTGTGACTGCTTATCCTTTAACATCATGCTGTGTGACTGCTTATCCTTTAACATCATGCTGTGTGTGACTGCTTTCCTTTAACATATTGCTGTGTGACTGTTTATCCTTTAACATAATGCTGTGTGACTGCTTATCCTTTAACATCATGCTGTATGTGACTGCTTATCCTTTAACATCATGCTGTGTGTGACTGCTTATCCTTTAACATCATGCTGTGTGACTGCTTATCCTTTAACATCATGCTGTGTGTGACTGCTTATCCTTTAACATCCTGCTGTGTGTGACTGCTTATCCTTTAACATGATGCTGTGTGACTGTTTATCCTTTAACATCCTGCTGTATGTGACTGCTTATCCTTTAACATCATGCTGTGTGTGACTGCTTATCCTTTAACATCCTGCTGTGTGACTGCTTATCCTTTAACATCCTGCTGTGTGTGACTGCTTATCCTTTAACATCATGCTGTGTGTGACTGCTTATCCTTTTAACATAATGCTGTGTGACTGCTTATCCTTTAACATCATGCTGTGTGTGACTGCTTATCCTTTAACATCATGCTGTGTGTGACTGCTTATCCTTTAACATCCTGCTGTGTGTGACTGCTTATCCTTTAACATCATGCTGTGTGACTGCTTATCCTTTAACATCATGCTGTGTGTGACTGCTTATCCTTTAACATCCTGTTGTGTGTGACTGCTTATCCTTTAACATCATGCTGTGTGACTGCCTATCCTTTAACATCCTGCTGTGTGTGACTGCTTATCCTTTAACATCCTGCTGTGTGTGACTGCTTATCCTTTAACATCATGCTGTGTGTGACTGCTTATCCTTTAACATCCTGCTGTGTGTGACTGCTTATCCTTTAACATCACGCTGTGTGTGACTGCTTATCCTTTAACATCATGCTGTGTGTGACTGCTTATCCTTTAACATCCTGCTGTGTGGCTGCTTATCCTTTAACATCATGCTGTGTGTGACTGCTTATCCTTTAACATCATGCTGTGTGACTGCTTATCCTTTAACATCATGCTGTGTGTCGACTGCTTATCCTTTAACATCATGCTGTGTGTGACTGCTTATCCTTAACATCATGCTGTGTGACTGCTTATCCTTTAACATCATGCTGTGTGACTGCTTATCCTTTAACATCCTGCTGTGTGACTGCTTATCCTTTAACATCATGCTGTGTGTGACTGCTTATCCTTTAACATCATGCTGTGTGGTGACTGCTTATCCTTTAACATCATGCTGTGTGTGACTGCTTATCCTTTAACATCATGCTGTGTGACTGCTTATCCTTTAACATCATGCTGTGTGACTGCTTATCCTTTAACATCCTGCTGTGTGACTGC
>NW_025537743.1:0-22500 GCF_020615455.1 Coregonus clupeaformis | reverse complement strand
CTGGGGGAGGCAGGACACACTGGGGTTAACACGCTGGGGGAGGCAGAACACGCTGGGCTCACGCTGGGGAGGCGAACACACTGGGGTTACCATGCTGGGGAGGCAGAACACACTGGGGTTAACACGCTGGGGAGTGAGGCAGAACACCCTGGGGTTAACACACTGGGGAGGCAGAACACCCTGGGGTTAACACGCTGGGGAGGCAGAACAACACTGGGGGTTACACGCTGGGGGAGGCAGGACACACTGGGGTTAACTCGCTGGGGGAGGCAGAACACACTGGGGTTAACACGCTGGGGAGGCAGAACACACTGGGGTTAACACGCTGGGGGAGGCAGGACACACTGGGGTTAACACGCTGGGGGAGGCAGAACACGCTGGGGAGGCAGAACACACTGGGGTTAACACGCTTGGGGAGGCAGAACACACTGGGGTTAACACACTGGGGGAGGCAGAACACACTGGGTTAAACACGCTGGGGGAGGCAGAACACACTGGGGTTAACACGCTGGGGGGAGGCAGAACACACTGGGGTTAACACGCTGGGGAGGCAGAACACACTGGGGTTAACACGCTGGGGAGGCAGAACACACTGGGGTTAACACGCTGGGGAGGCAGAACACACTGGGGTTAACACGCTGGGGAGGCAGAACACACTGGGGTTAACACGCTGTGGGGAGGCAGAACACACTAGTTAACACGCTGGGAGGCAGGACACACTGGGGGGAGGCAGAACACACTGGGGTTAACACACACTGGGGAGGCAGAACACACTGGGGTTAACACGCTGGGGGAGGCAGAACACACTGGGTCACGCTGGGGAGGCAGAACACACTGGGGTTAACACGCTGGGGAGGCAGAACACACTGGGGTTAACACGCTGGGGGAGGCAGAACACACTGGGGTTAACACGCTGGGGAGGCAGAACACACTGGGGTTACCACGCTGGGGAGGCAGGACACACTGGGGTTAACACGCTGGGGAGGCAAGAACACACTGGGGTTAACACGCTGGGAGGCAGAACACCCTGGGGTTAACACGCTGGGGGAGGCAGGACACACTGGGGTTAACACGCTGGGGGGAGGCAGGACACCTGGGGTTAACACGCTGGGGGAGGCAGAACACACTGGGGTTAACACGCTGGGGGAGGCAGAACACACTGGGGTTAACACGCTGGGGAGGCAGAACACACTGGGGTTAACACGCTGGGGGAGGCAGAACACACTGGGGTTAACCACGCTGGGGAGGCAGAATACACTGGGGTTAACACGCTGGGAGAGGCAGAACACACTGGGGTTACCACGCTGGGGGAGGCAGAACACACTGGGGTTAACACGCTGGGGAGGCAGAACACACTGGGGTTAACTACGCTGGGGAGGCAGAACACACTGGGGTTAACACGCTGGGAGAGGCAGAACACACTGGGGTTAACACGCTGGGGGGAGGCAGAACACACTGGGGTTAACACGCTGGGGAGGCAGAACACACTGGGGTTAACACGCTGGGGGAGGCAGAACACACTGGGGTTAACACGCTGGAGGACGCAGAACACACTGGGGTTAACACGCTGGGGGAGGCAGAACACACTGTGGTTAACACGCTGGGGGAGGCAGAACACACTGGGGTTAACACGCTGGGGGAGGCAGGACACACTGGGGAGGCAGAACACACTGGGGTTAACACACTGGGGGAGGCAGAACACACTGGGGTTAACACGCTGGGGGAGGCAGAACACACTGGGGTTAACACGCTGGGGGAGGCAGAACACACTGGGGTTAACACGCTGGGGGAGGCAGAACACACTGGGGTTACTACGCTGGGGAGGCAGAACACACTGGGGTTACCACGCTGGGGGAGGCAGGACACACTGGGGTTAACACGCTGGGGAGGCAGAACACACTGGGGTTAACACGCTGGGAGGCAGAACACCCTGGGGTTAACACGCTGGGGAGGCAGGACACACTGGGGTTAACACGCTGGGGAGGCAGGACACACGGGGGTTACACGCTGGGGAGGCAGAACACACTGGGGTTAACACGCTGGGGAGGCAGAACACACTGGGGTTAACACGCTGGGGGAGGCAGAACACACTGGGGTTAACACGCTGGGGGAGGCAGAACACACTGGGGTTAACACGCTGGGAGGCAGAATACACTGGGGTTAACACGCTGGGGGGCAGAACACACTGGGGTTAACACGCTGGGGGGAGGCAGGACACACTGGGTTAACACGCTGGGGAGGCAGAACACACTGGGGTTAACACGCTGGAGGACGCATAACACACTGGGGTTAATACGCTGGGGGAGGCAGAACACACTGGGGTTAACACGCTGGGGGGAGGCAGAACACACTGGGGTTAACAGCGCTGGGGGAGGCAGGACACACTGGGGTTCAACTACGCTGGGGGAGGCAGAACACACTGGGTTACCACGCTGGGGGAGGCAGAACACCTGGGGTTACACGCTGGAGGAGGCAGAACACACTGGTTGCACACGCTGGGGAGGCAGGACACACTGGGGTTAACACGCTGGGGAGGCAGAACACACTGGGGTTAACACGCTGCGGGAAGGCAGAATACACTGGGAGGTTAACACACTGGGAGAGGCAGAACACACTGGGGGTTACACGCTGGGGAGGCAGAACACACTGGGGTTAACACGCTGGGGGGCAGAACACACTGGGGTTACCACGCTGGGGGAGGCAGAACACACTGGGGTTACCACGCTGGGGGAGGCAGAACACACTGGGGTTACCACCTAGAAAGACAGAACACACTGGGGTTAACACCTGGGGAGGCGACACACTAGGTTAACACGCTGCGGGGGAGGCAGAACACACTGGGGTTAACACGCTGGGGAGGCAGAACACACTGGGGTTAACACGCTGAGGGGAGGCAGAACACACTGGGGTTTAACACGCTGGGGGAGGCAGAACACACTGGGGTTAACACGCTGGGAGGCAGAACACACTGGGGTTGCGAACCACGCTGGGGGGCGAACACACTGGGGGTTACCACGCTGGGGGAGGCAGAACACACTGGGGTTGCACGCTGGGGGGAGGCGGACACACTGGGGTTAACACGCTGGGGGGCAGGACACACTGGGGTTAACACGCTGGGGAGGCAGAACACACTGGGGTTCACACGCTGGGTGGGAGGCAGAACACACTGGGGTTACCACGCTGGGGAGGCAGAACACACTGGGGTTAACACGCTGGGAGGCAGGACACACTGGGGTTAACACGCTGGGGAGGCAGAACACACTGGGGTTAACGCACTGGGGACGCAGAACACACTGGGTTAACACACTGGGAGGCAGAACACACTGGGGTTAACACGCGCTGGGGGAGGCAGAACACACTGGGGTTAACACGCTGGGAGGCAGAACACACTGGGGTTAACACGCTGGGGAAGACAGAACACACTGGGGTTAACACGCTGGGGGAGGCAGAGCACACTGGGGTTAACACACTGGAGGCAGAACACACTGGGGTTAACACGCTGGGAGGCAGAACACACTAGTTTTAACACGCTGGGGAGGCAGAACACACTGGGGTTAACACGCTGGGGAGGCAGAACACACTGGTTCACGCTGGGGAGGCAGAACACACTGGGGTTAACACGCTGGGGAGGCAGGACACACTGGGGTTAACACGCTGCGGGAGGCAGAACACACTGGGGTTACCACGCTAGAGGCAGAACACACTGGGTTAACACGCTGGAGGACGACACACTGGGGTTAACACGCTGGGGGAGGCAGAACACACTGGGTATTAACACGCTGGGGAGGCAGGAACACACTGGGGTTAACACGCTGCCGGGAAAGCAGAACACACTGGGGTTACCACGCTGGGGGAGGCAGACCACACTGGGGTTAACACGCTGGGGGAGGCAGAACACGCTGGGGTTAACACGCTGGGGAGGCAGAACACGCTGGGGTTACCACGCTGGGGAGGCAGAACACACTGGGGTTACCACGCGCTGGGGGAGGCAGAACACACTGGGGTTAACACACGGGGGCAGAACACACTAGCCACGCTGGGGAGGCGAACACACTGGGGTTACCGCTGGGGAGGCAGAACACACTGGGGTTAACACGCTGGGGGGGCGGAACACACTGGGGTTAACACGCTGGGGGAGGCAGAACACACTGGGTTAATCACGCTGGGGGAGGCAGAACACACTGGGGTTGCTCGCTGGGGAGGCAGAACACACTGGGAGTTAACACGCTGGGGCAGGAACACACTGGGTTAACACACTCGGGAGGCAGAACACGCTGGGGTTAACACGCTGGGGGAGGCAGAACACACTGGGGTTACCATGCTGGGGGAGGCAGAACACACACTGGGGTTAACACGCTGGGGAGGCAGGAACACACTGGGGTTACCATGCTGGGGGAGGCAGAACACACTGGGGTTAGGCACGCTGGGAGGCACAACACACTGGTTAACACGCTGGGGGAGGCAGAACACACTGGGGTTAACACGCTGGGGAGGCAGAACACACTGGGGTTAACACGCTGGGGAGGCAGAACACACTGGGGTTACACGCTGCGGGAGGCAGAACACACTGGGGTTAACACGCTGGGGGAGGCAGAACACACTGGGGTTAGCCATGCTGGGGAGGCAGAACACACTGGGGTTAACACACTGGGGAGGCAGAACACACTGGGGTTAACCGCTGGGAGGCAGAACACCCTGGGGGTTAACACGCTGGGGGGAGGCACAACACACTGAGGTTACACACTAACACACACACGCATCGCCCAAAGGGCATGGACCACGCACTTATAAGCATTTACACACACACACACACACACACACGTTGATGCCTGACAAATGGGGACTTCAGAAAAAACAGCAACATTTGACACCCCATTCTAAACATCCTAGACACACACACGCATATTTCAGATTGACAGGATGCAGGTAGCCTACCGATTAGAACGTTAGGCCAGTAACCGAGATGTCGCTAGTTCGAATCCCCAAGTCAACAAAGTGCAAAATCTGTCAATGTGCCCTTGAGCAAGGCACTTAACCTTAATCGCTCCAGGGTTGCCGTTGATAATGGTAGACCCGTGGCCTTGACCCCACTCTCCGAGGTTGTCTCAGGAGAGTTGGGATACGCAAAAAAACAAAAACACTTCCAATTCACACATGCGTATTAATACACGTGTGAAATAGGACAAATAAGCTCCCACCTAATAATGATTATTATATGCACACAGTGGCTTCAGTACCTGTAGCAGAGTGGGTACTCCCCTCTCCATCAGCTAGATGGGGTAGTTCTGGGGTGTGATGAAGACCGTGTGCTCGGCTGCGCTGTGATTCGTCGATCTCTATCAGCCTGGTCTCATCTGGCTTATCGCTGTCCACCTGAGGAGAGGGACATGAAAACGTTCACGTGCTGGAAGGGAACTAGGCCTCAGTGTTGTATTAACAGCCTACCAAACAATGCAGTTTATCCACTATAAATAATAATATTTATAGTCAGTTCCTATACTAGGAGATAGTCCTTCACTGTGTGTGTAGCTAGTCATTATACTAGGAGATAGTCCTTCACTGTGTGTGTAGCTAGTCCTTATACTAGGAGATAGTCCTTCACTGTGTGTGTAGCTAGTCCTTATACTAGGAGATAGTCCTTCACTGTGTGTGTAGCTAGTCCTTATACTAGGAGATAGTCCTTCACTGTGTGTGTAGCTAGTCCTTATACTAGGAGATAGTCCTTCACTGTGTGTGTAGCTAGTCCTTATACTAGGAAATAGTCCTTCACTGTGTGTGTAGCTAGTCCTTATACTAGGAGATAGTCCTTCACTGTGTGTGTAGCTAGTCCTTATACTAGGAGATAGTCCTTCACTGTGTGTATAGCTAGTCCTTATCCCAGGAGATAGTCCTTCACTGTGTGTACTTGAGCTAGTCCTTATACTAGGAGATGTCCTTCACTGTGTGTGTAGCTAGTCCTTATACTAGGAGATAGTCCTTCACTGTGTGTGTAGCTAGTCCTTATACTAGGAGATAGTCCTTCACTGTGTGTGTAGCTAGTCCTTATACTAGGGAGATAGTCCTTCACTGTGTGTGTAGCTAGTCCTTATCCCAGAGATAGTCCTTCACTGTGTGTGTAGCTAGTCCTTATACTAGGAGATAGTCCTTCACTGTGTGTGTAGCTAGTCCTTATCCCAGGAGATATCCTCACTGTGTGTGTAGCTAGTCCTTATACTAGGAGATAGTCCTTCACTGTGTGTGTAGCTAGTCCTTATACTAGAGATAAACACAGACTTATAGCTAGTCCTTATACAAGGAGATAGTCCTTCACTGTGTTTGTGTGTAGCTAGTCCTTATACTAGGAGATAGTCCTTCACTGTGTGTGTAGCTAGTCCTTATCCCAGGAGATAGTCCTTCACTGTGTGTGTAGCTAGTCCTTATACAAGGAGATAGTCCTTCACTGTGTGTGTAGCTAGTCCTTATCCCAGGAGATAGTCCTTCACTGTGTGTGTAGCTAGTCCTTATACAAGGAGATAGTCCTTCACTGTGTGTGTAGCTAGTCCTTATCCCAGGAGATAGTCCTTCACTGTGTGTGTAGCTAGTCCTTATACAAGGAGATAGTCCTTCACTGTGTGTGTAGCTAGTCCTTATCCCAGGAGATAGTCCTTCACTGTGTGTGTAGCTAGTCCTTATACAAGGAGATAGTCCTTCACTGTGTGTTGTAGCTAGTCCTTATCCCAGGAGATAGTCCTTCACTGTGTGTGTACTAGTCCTTATACTAGGAGAGAAAGTCCTTCACTGTGTGTGTAGCTAGTCCTTATCCCAGGAGATAGTCCTTCACTGTGTGTGTAGCTAGTCCTTATACTAGGAGATAGTCCTTCACTGTGTTTGTGTAGCTAGTCCTTATACTAGGAGATAGTCCTTCACTGTGTGTGTAGCTAGTCCTTATACTAGGAGATAGTCCTTCACTGTGTGTGTAGCTAGTCCTTATACTAGGAGATAAACACAGTAAAGGACTTTGTAGCTAGTCCTTATACAAGGAGATAGTCCTTCACTGTGTTTGTGTGTAGCTAGTCCTTATACTAGGAGATAGTCCTTCACTGTGTGTGTAGCTAGTCCTTATACTAGGAGATAGTCCTTCACTGTGTGTGTGGCTAGTCCTTATCCCAGGAGATAGTCCTTCACTGTGTGTAGCTGGTCCCTTATACTAGGAGATAGTCCTTTCACTGTGTGTGTAGCTAGTCCTTATACTAGGAGATAAACACAGTAAAGGACTTTGTAAATAATCCTTATACAAGGAGATAGTCCTTCACTGTGTTTGTGTGTAGCTAGTCCTTATACTAGGAGATAGTCCTTCACTGTGTGTGTAGCTAGTCCTTATCCCAGGAGATAGTCCTTCACTGTGTGTGTAGCTAGTCCTTATACAAGGAGATAGTCCTTCACTGTGTGTGTAGCCAGTCCTTATCCCGGAGATAGTCCTTCACTGTGTGTGCTCTAGTCCTTATACAAGGAGATAGTCCTTCACTGTGTGTGTAGCTAGTCCTTATCCCAGGAGATAGTCCTTCACTGTGTGTGTAGCTAGTCCTTATACCAAGGAGATAGTCCTTCACTGTGTGTGTAGGCTAGTCCTTATCCCAGGAGATAGTCCTTCACTGTGTGTGTAGCTAGTCCTTATACTAGGAGAAAGTCCTTCACTGTGTGTGTAGCTAGTCCTTATCCCAGAGATAGTCCTTCACTGTGTGTGTAGCTAGTCCTTATACTAGGAGATAGTCCTTTCACTGTGTTTGTAGCTAGTCCTTATACTAGATAGTCCTTCACTGTGTGTGTAGCTAGTCCTTATACTAGGAGATAGTCCTTCACTGTGTGTGTAGCTAGTCCTTATACTAGGAGATAAACACAGTAAAGGACTGTGTAGCTAGTCCTTATACTAGGAGATAGTCCTTCACTGTGTGTGTAGCTAGTCCTTATACTAGGAGATAAACACAGTAAAGGACTTTGTAGCTAGTCCTTATACAAGGAGATAGTCCTTCACTGTGTTTGTGTGTAGCTAGTCCTTATACTAGAGATATCCCTTCCTGTGTGTGTAGCTAGTCCTTATCCCAGGAGATGTTCTTCACTGTGTGTGTAGCTAGTCCTTATACAAGGAGATAGTCCTTCACGTGTGTGTGTAGCTAGTCCTTATACTAGGAGATAGTCCTTCACTGTGTGTGTAGCTAGTCCTTATACAATGAGATAGTCCTTCACTGTGTGTGTAGCTAGTCCTTACTCGAGGAGATAGTCCCTTCACTGTGTGTGTAGCTAGTCCTTATACTAGAGAGATAGTCCTTCACTGTGTGTAGCTAGACCTTATACTAGGATAATTTACATGTTGAGAACCACTTTAAAATAACTGATGATTAAGGTTAGGTTGTACAGTGTGTGACAGTGTGATTCAGGATAGGCTGTACAGTGTGTGACAGTGTGATTCAGGTTGGGGTTGTACAGTGTGTGACATGTACTGGTTCCACTAGCCAGAGACAGTGATGATGTTAAAAAACCTGCCAGATGCTACACATCCAAAGCTGCGTTTCTTTGTTTCTGGTGGAGAACATTGAGTTCAGCTGATCTGGACATGGAGCTCTCTGAGAGAGGAGTGTGTGGATGTGTAATCCTGTCAGGGACACCACAGTGCAGTGAGGGAGTCATTGGGATCAGCCCTTCTGGTGAGTGACCCGGATATACTTAGGGAGTAGGGAGAGAAGGGGAGGGATCGAGGTAGGGAGGGAGGAGGAGGGATAGAGGAAGGAGGGAGGAGGGAGGGAGGGAGGGAGGGAGGGAGGGAGGGATAGAGGAAGGGAGGGAGGAGGGAGGGATAGAGGAAGGGAGGGGGGAGGAGGGATAGAGGAAGGGAGGGGGAGGAGGATAGAGGAAGGGAGGGGGAGGGAGGGATAGAGGAAGGGAGGGGGAGGGAGGGATAGAGGAAGGGAGGGGGGAGGAGGGATAGAGGAAGGGAGGGGGAGGGAGGGATAGAGGAAGGGGAGGGAGGAGGGAGGGATAGAGGAAGGGAGGGGGGAGGGAGGGATAGAGAAGGGAGGGGGGAGGAGGGATAGAGGAAGGGGAGGGGGAGGAGGGATAGAGGAAGGGAGGGGGAGGAGGGATGAGGAAGGGAGGGGGGAGGGAGGGATAGAGGAAGGGAGGGAGGAGGGATAGAGGAAGGGAGGGAGGAGGGAGAGATAGAGGAAGGGAGGGGGGAGGAGGGATAGAGGAAGGGAGGGAGGAGGGAGGGATAGAGGAAGGGAGGGGGGAGGAGGGATAGAGGAAGGGAGGGGGGGAGGGATAGAGGAAGGAGGGGGGAGGAGGGATAGAGGAAGGGGGGGAGGGAGGTAGGGAGGGAGGGAGGAGGGATAGAGGAAGGGAGGGGGGAGGGAGGGATAGAGGAAGGGAGGGGGGGAGGAGGGATACTCCTTTCCTCAGACTAGAGAAGGGGAGGGAAGGAGGGAGGGTTAGAAAGAAGGGTGGAGGGAGGAGTGAGGGAAGGAAGGAGGGGAGAGAGGAATACTCCTTACCTCACACTAGAGAAGAAGGAAGGGGTGAGGGGCTTTGGATGCTGGCATACACACCCCTCCCTCCCTGCCTCCCTCCCTGCCTCCCTCCCTGCCTCCATCGAAGTAAATCAAGGTGACAGTCTGAGCTGAGAAGAGTTGTCTTGTGAGTTCTACACTGTTAACAAACAGCTTGGCACAGCGAGTACAACACACCCAATTACCTCAGGAAAACACCAAGGGTCATCTATTTCCCTAGCCACTGGGTTTAGCACCAGACACCAGTGTAATGTAAAGGCTACCCATACACTCCACAGATACTGATTACTGAATGTCATGTTTCACTACATCAGACAGAGGACCACAGACACTGATTACTGAATGTCATGTTTCACTACATCAGACAGAGGACCACAGATACTGATTACTGAATGTCATGTTTCACTACAGACAGAGGACCACAGATACTGATTACTGAATGTCATGTTTCACTACATCAGACAGAGGACCACAGATACTGATTACTGAATGTCATGTTTCACTACATCAGACAGAGGACCACAGATACTGATTACTGAATGTCATGTTTCACTACATCAGACAGAGGACCACAGATACTGATTACTGAATGTCATGTTTCACTACATCAGACATAGAGGACCACAGATACTGATTACTGAATGTCATGTTTCACTACATCAGACAGAGGCCCACAGATACTGATTACTGAATGTCATGTTTCACTACATCAGACATAGAGGACCACAGATACTGATTACTGAATGTCATGTTTCACTACATCAGACAGAGGACCACAGATACTGATTACTGAATGTCATGTTTCACTACATCAGACAGAGGACCACAGACACTGATTACATACACACAGGCAAAGACCCAATGGACTACACACACCACGCACGCACACGTACGCACATGCACACACACACACTAAGACCCAATGGACCACACAATTCGATCAGGGCTTCAGTACACTGACAATCCCTCTCCCTGGGAGAGACAAGAAGACACGCTTTAGAAGACTCAACTCTAATCCTCCACATCAACTCTACCGTCAAGCCTTTTAGAAATCACTGAGCTGCTAAAAAAGCCCTTCTTAGCTCAAGTCATTAAAAATTCAAGGCTGAACTCATTAGAGGAAAAACAGTTGGGGTTTTTCTACCACAGACACCACTGCAATGTACTGCTCTTAAGTCCTACTGCAGCAGATTGATATAATGTTCCACAATGAAACTTGGGATGATGCAGACTTGGTGTAAAGCAGAGTTGAGAGTGACTGGCTGTGTTTTAATAAAGAAGGGAAGGTAGCAGAGTTGAGAGTGACTGGCTGTGTTTTAATAAAGAATGGAAGGTAGCAGAGTTGAGAGTGACTGGCTGTGTTTAATAAAGAATGGAAGGTAGCAGAGTTGAGAGTGACTGGCTGTGTATTTCTACAGAAGGGAAGGTAGCAGAGTTGAGAGTGACTGCCCTGTGTTTTTCTACAGAAGGGAAGGTAGCAGAGTTGAGAGTGACTGGCTGTGTTTTTCTACAGAAGGGAAGGTAGCAGAGTTGAGAGTGACTGGCTGTGTTTTTCTATAGAAGGGAAGGTAGCAGAGACAGACAGAGAGGTGGACTGCCCTGTGTTTTAATACAGAAGGGGAAGGTAGCAGAGACAGACAGAGAGGTGGACTGCCCTGTGTTTCTCTACAGAAGGGAAGGTAGCAGAGACAGACAGAGAGGTGGACTGCCCTGTGTTTTAATACAGAAGGGAAGGTAGCAGAGACAGACAGAGAGGTGGACTGCCCTGTGTTTTAATACAGAAGGGAAGGTAGCAGAGACAGACAGAGAGGTGGGACTGCCCTGTGTTTTAATACAGAAGGGAAGGTAGCAGAGACAGACAGAGAGGTGGACTGCCCTGTGTTTTAATACAGAAGGGAAGGTAGCAGAGACAGACAGAGAGGTGGACTGCCCTGTGTTTCTCTACAGAAGGGAAGGTAGCAGAGACAGACAGAGAGGTGGACTGTCCTGTGTTTTATACAGAAGGGAAGGTAGCAGAGACAGACAGAGAGTGGACTGTCCTGTGTTTCTCTACAGAAGGGAAGGTAGCAGAGACAGACAGAGAGGTGGACTGTCCTGTGTTTTATACAGAAGGGAAGGTAGCAGAGACAGACAGAGAGGTGGACTGTCATGTGTTTCTCTACAGAAGGGAAGGTAGCAGAGACAGACAGAGAGGTGGACTGTCCTGTGTTTTAATACAGAAGGGAAGGTAGCAGAGACAGACAGAGAGGTGGACTGCCCTGTGTTTTAATACAGAAGGGAAGGTAGCAGAGACAGACAGAGAGGTGGACTGCCCTGTGTTTCTCTACAGAAGGGAAGGTAGCAGAGACAGACAGAGAGGTGGACTGCCCTGTGTTTTAATACAGAAGGGAAGGTAGCAGAGACAGACAGAGAGGTGGACTGCCCTGTGTTTTAATACAGAAGGGAAGGTAGCAGAGACAGACAGAGAGGTGGACTGTCCTGTGTTTTAATACAGAAGGGAAGGTAGCAGAGACAGACAGAGAGGTGGACTGCCCTGTGTTTTAATACAGAAGGGAAGGTAGCAGAGACAGACAGAGAGGTGGACTGCCCTGTGTTTTAATACAGAAGGGAAGGTAGCAGAGACAGACAGAGAGGTGGACTGCCCTGTGTTTTAATACAGAAGGGAAGGTAGCAGAGACAGACAGAGAGGTGGACTGCCCTGTGTTTTAATACAGAAGGGAAGGTAGCAGAGACAGACAGAGAGGTGGACTGTCCTGTGTTTCTCTACAGAAGGGAAGGTAGCAGAGACAGACAGAGAGGTGGACTGCCCTGTGTTTTAATACAGAAGGGAAGGTAGCAGAGACAGACAGAGAGGTGGACTGTCCTGTGTTTCTCTACAGAAGGGAAGGTAGCAGAGACAGACAGAGAGGTGGACTGTCCTGTGTTTTAATACAGAAGGGAAGGTAGCAGAGACAGACAGAGAGGTGGACTGTCCTGTGTTTTAATACAGAAGGGAAGGTAGCAGAGACAGACAGAGAGGTGGACTGTCCTGTGTTTCTCTACAGAAGGGAAGGTAGCAGAGACAGACAGAGGTGGACTGTCCTGTGTTTTAATACAGAAGGGAAGGTAGCAGAGACAGACAGAGAGGTGGACTGTCCTGTGTTTCTCTACAGAAGGGAAGGTAGCAGAGACAGACAGAGAGGTGGACTGCCCTGTGTTTTAATACAGAAGGGAAGGTAGCTGAGACAGACAGAGAGGTGGACTGCCCTGTGTTTTAATACAGAAGGGAAGGTAGCAGAGACAGACAGAGAGGTGGACTGCCCTGTGTTTCTCTACAGAAGGGAAGGTAGCAGAGACAGACAGAGAGGTGGACTGCCCTGTGTTTTAATACAGAAGGGAAGGTAGCAGAGACAGACAGAGAGGTGGACTGCCCTGTGTTTTAATACAGAAGGGAAGGTAGCAGAGACAGACAGAGAGGTGGACTGCCCTGTGTTTCTCTACAGAAGGAAGGGTAGCAGAGACAGACAGAGAGGTGGACTGTCCTGTGTTTTATACAGAAGGGAAGGTAGCAGAGACAGACAGAGAGGTGGACTGTCCTGTGTTTCTCTACAGAAGGGAAGGTAGCAGAGACAGACAGAGAGGTGGACTGTCCTGTGTTTTTATACAGAAGGGAAGGTAGCAGAGACAGACAGAGAGGTGGACTGTCATGTGTTTCTCTACAGAAGGGAAGGTAGCAGAGACAGACAGAGGTGGACTGTCCTGTGTTTTTAATACAGAAGGGAAGGTAGCAGAGACAGACAGAGAGGTGGACTGCCCTGTGTTTTCTCTACAGAAGGGAAGGTAGCAGAGACAGACAGAGAGGTGGACTGCCCTGTGTTTCATCTACAGAAGGGAAGGTAGCAGAGACAGACAGAGAGGTGGACTGCCCTGTGTTTTAATACAGAAGGGAAGGTAGCAGAGACAGACAGAGAGGTGGACTGTCCTGTGTTTTAATAAGAAGGGAAGGTAGCAGAGACAGACAGAGAGGTGGACTGCCCTGTGTTTTAATACAGAAGGGAAGGTAGCAGAGACAGACAGAGAGGTGGACTGCCCTGTGTTTTAATACAGAAGGAAGGTAGGCAGAGACAGACAGAGAGGTGGACTGCCCTGTGTTTTAATACAGAAGGAAGGTAGCAGAGACAGACAGAGAGGTGGGACTGCCCTGTGTTTTAATACAGAAGGGAAGGTAGCAGAGACAGACAGAGAGGTGGACTGTCCTGTGTTTCTCTAGAAGGGAAGGTAGCAGAGACAGACAGAGAGGTGGACTGCCCTGTGTTTTAATACAGAAGGGAGGTAGCAGAGACAGACAGAGAGGTGGACTGTCCTGTGTTTCTCTACAGAAGGAAGGTAGCAGAGACAGACAGAGAGGTGGACTGTCCTGTGTTTTAATACAGAAGGGAAGGTAGCAGAGACAGACAGAGAGGTGGACTGTCCTGTGTTTTAATACAGAAGGGAAGGTAGCAGAGACAGACAGAGAGGTGGACTGTCCTGTGTTTCTCTACAGAAGGAAGGGTAGCAGAGACAGACAGAGAGGTGGACTGTCCTGTGTTTTAATACAGAAGGAAGGTAGCAGAGACAGACAGAGAGGTGGACTGTCCTGTGTTTCTCTACAGAAGGGAAGGTAGCAGAGACAGACAGAGAGTGGGACTGCCCTGTGTTTTAATACAGAAGGGAAGGTAGCTGAGACAGACAGAGAGGTGGACTGCCCTGTGTTTTAATACAGAAGGGAAGGTAGCAGAGACAGACAGAGAGGTGGACTGCCCTGTGTTTCTCTACAGAAGGGAAGGTAGCAGAGACAGACAGAGAGGTGGACTGCCCCTGTGTTTTAATACAGAAGGGAAGGTAGCAGAGACAGACAGAGAGGTGGACTGCCCTGTGTTTTAATACAGAAGGGAAGGTAGCAGAGACAGACAGAGAGGTGGACTGCCCTGTGTTTCTCTACAGAAGGGAAGGTAGCAGAGACAGACAGAGAGGTGGACTGCCCTGTGTTTCTCTACAGAAGGGAAGGTAGCAGAGACAGACAGAGGTGGACTGCCCTGTGTTTTAATACAGAAAGGAAGGTAGCGAGACAGACAGAGAGGTGGACTGTCCTGTGTTTTAATACAGAAGGGAAGGTAGCAGAGACAGACAGAGAGGTGGACTGTCCTGTGTTTTAATACAGAAGGGAAGGTAGCAGAGACAGACAGAGAGGTGGACTGCCCTGTGTTTCTCTACAGAAGGGAAGGTAGCAGAGACAGACAGAGAGGTGGACTGCCCTGTGTTTTAATACAGAAAGGAAGGTAGCAGAGACAGACAGAGAGGTGGACTGTCCTGTGTTTTAATACAGAAGGGAAGGTAGCAGAGACAGACAGAGAGGTGGACTGTCCTGTGTTTTAATACAGAAGGGAAGGTAGCAGAGACAGACAGAGAGGGTGGACTGCCCTGTGTTTCTCTACAGAAGGGAAGGTAGCAGAGACAGACAGAGAGAGGTGGACTGTCCTGTTTCTCTACAGAAGGAAGTAGCAGAGACAGACAGAGGTGGACTGTCCTGTGTTTTAATACAGAAGGGAAGGTAGCAGAGACAGACAGAGAGGTGGACTGCCCTGTGTTTTAATACAGAAGGGAAGGTAGCAGAGACAGACAGAGAGAGGTGGACTGCCCTGTGTTTTAATACAGAAGGGGAAGGTAGCAGAGACAGACAGAGAGGTGGACTGCCCTGTGTTTTAATACAGAAGGAAGGTAGCAGAGACAGACAGAGAGGTGGACTGCCCTGTGTTTTAATACAGAAGGGAAGGTAGCAGAGACAGACAGAGAGGTGGACTGTCCTGTGTTTTAATACAGAAGGGAAGGTAGCAGAGACAGACAGAGAGGTGGGACTGCCCTGTGTTTCTCTACAGAAGGGAAGGTAGCAGAGACAGACAGAGAGGTGGACTGCCCTGTGTTTTAATACAGAAGGGAAGGTAGCAGAGACAGACAGAGAGTGGACTGTCCTGTGTTTTAATACAGAAGGAAGGTAGCAGAGACAGACAGAGAGGTGGACTGCCCTGTGTTTCTACTAGAAGGGAAGGTAGCAGAGACAGACAGAGAGGTGGACTACAGCCTGTGTTTTAATACAGAAGGGAAGGTAGCAGAGACAGACAGAGAGGTGGACTGTAGTGTGTTTTTAATACAGAAGGAAGGTAGCAGAGACAGACAGAGGTGGACTGCCCTGTGTTTTAATACAGAAGGGAAGGTAGCAGAGACAGACAGAGAGGTGGACTGCCCTGTGTTTCTCTACAGAAGGGAAGGTAGCAGAGACAGACAGAGAGGTGAGACTGCCCTGTGTTTTTAATACAGAAGGGAAGGTAGCAGACAGACAGAGAGGTGGACTGTCCTGTGTTTCTCTACAGAAGGGAAGGTAGCAGAGACAGACAGAGAGGTGGACTGCCCTGTGTTTCTCTACAGAAGGGAAGGTAGCAGAGACAGACAGAGAGGGTGGACTGCCCTGTGTTGTAATACAGAAGGGAAGGTAGCAGAGACAGACAGAAGGGTGGACTGCCCTGTGTTTTAATACAGAAGGGAAGGTAGCAGAGACAGACGAGAGGTGGACTGTCCTGTGTTTCTCTACAGAAGGGAAGGTAGCAGAGACAGACAGAGAGGGATGGACTGTCCTGTGTTTCTCTACAGAAGGGAAGGTAGCGAGACAGACAGAGAGTGGACTGCCCTGTGTGTTAATACAGAAGGGAAGGTAGCAGAGACAGACAGAGAGGTGGACTGCCCCTGTGTTTTTAATACAGAAGGAAGGTAGCAGAGACAGACAGAGGGTGGACTGTCCTGTGTTTCTCTACAGAAGGGAAGGTAGCAGAGACAGACAGAGAGGTGGACTGCCCTGTGTTTTAATACAGAAGGGAAGGTAGCAGAGACAGACAGAGAGGTGGACTGCCCTGTGTTGTAATACAGAAGGGAAGGTAGCAGAGACAGACAGAGAGGTGGACTGCCCTGTGTTGTAATACAGAAGGGAAGGTAGCAGAACAGACAGAGAGGTGGACTGCCCTGTGTTGTAATACAGAAGGGAAGGTAGCAGAGACAGACAGAGAGGTGGACTGTCCTGTGTTGTAATACAGAAGGGAAGGTAGCAGAGGCAGACAGAAAAAGGTGGACTGCCCTGTGTTTTAATACAGAAGGGAAGGTAGCAGAGTTGAGAGTGACTGGCTGTGTTTTAATAAAGAAGGGAAGGTAGCAGAGTTGAGAGTGACTGGCTGTGTTTTAATGAAGAAGGGAAGGTAGCAGAGTTGAGAGTGACTGGCTGTGTTTTAATAAAGAAGGGAAGGTAGCAGGGTTGAGAGTGACTGGCTGTGTTTTAATAAAGAAGGGAAGGTAGCAGGGTTGAGAGTGACTGGCTGTGTTTTTCTACAGAAGGGAAGGTAGCAGAGTTGAGAGTGACTGGCTGTGTTTTAATAAAGAAGGGAAGGTAGCAGAGTTGAGAGTGACTGGCTGTGTTTTAATAAAGAAGGGAAGGTAGCAGAGTTGAGAGTGACTGGCTGTGTTTTAATAAAGAAGGGAAGGTAGCAGAGTTGAGAGTGACTGGCTGTGTTTTTCTACAGAAGGGAAGGTAGCAGAGTTGAGAGTGACTGGCTGTGTTTTAATAAAGAAGGGGAAGGTAGAGAGTTGAGAGTGACTGGCTGTGTATTTCTACAGAAGGAAGGTAGCAGAGTTGAGAGAGTGACTGGCTGTGTTTTTCTAGCAGAAGGGAAGGTAGCAGAGTTGGGAGGAGTGACTGGCTGTGTTTTAATAAAGAAGGGAAGGTAGCAGAGTTGGGAAGTGACTGGCTGTGTTTTTCTACCGAAGGGAAGGTAGCAGAGTTGAGAGTGACTGGCTGTGTTTTAATAAAGAATGGAAGGTAGCAGAGTTGAGAGTGACTGGCTGTGTTTTAATAAAGAAGGGAAGGTAGCAGAGTTGAGAGTGACTGGCTGTGTATTTCTACAGAAGGGAAGGTAGCAGAGTTGAGAGTGACTGGCTGTGTTTTTCTACAGAAGGGAAGGTAGCAGAGTTGAGAGTGACTGGCTGTGTTTTAATAAAGAAGGGAAGGTAGCAGAGTTGAGAGTGACTGGCTGTGTTTTAATAAAGAAGGGAAGGTAGCAGAGTTGAGAGTGACTGGCTGTGTTTTAATAAAGAAGGGAAGGTTGCAGAGTTGAGAGTGACTGGCTGTGTTTTAATAAAGAAGGGAAGGTAGCAGGGTTTGAGAGTGACTGGCTGTGTTTTTCTACAGAAGGGAAGGTAGCAGAGTTGAGAGTGACTGGCTGTGTTTTAATAAAGAAGGGAAGGTAGCAGAGTTGAGAGTGACTGGCTGTGTTTTAATAAAGAAGGGAAGGTAGCAGAGTTGAGAGTGACTGGCTGTGTTTTAATGAAGAAGGGAAGGTAGCAGAGTTGAGAGTGACTGGCTGTGTTTTAATAAAGAAGGAAGGTAGCAGGGGTTGAGAGTGACTGGCTGTGTTTTAATAAAGAAGGGAAGGTAGCTAGGGGTTGAGAGTGACTGGCTGTGTTTTTCTACAGAAGGGAAGGTAGCAGAGTTGAGAGTGACTGGCTGTGTTTTAATAAAGAAGGGAAGGTAGCAGAGTTGAGAGTGACTGGCTGTGTTTTAATAAAGAAGGGAAGGTAGCAGAGTTGAGAGTGACTGGCTGTGTTTTAATAAAGAAGGGAAGGTAGCAGAGTTGAGAGTGACTGGCTGTGTTTTTCTACAGAAGGGAAGGTAGCAGAGTTGAGAGTGACTGGCTGTGTTTTAATAAAGAAGGGAAGGTAGCAGAGTTGAGAGTGACTGGCTGTGTTTTAATGAAGAAGGAAGGTAGCAGAGTTGAGAGTGACTGGCTGTGTTTTTCTACAGAAGGGAAGGTAGCATAGTTGAGAGTGACTGGCTGTGTTTTAATAAAGAAGGGAAGGTAGCAGAGTTGAGAGTGACTGGCTGTGTATTTCTACAGAAGGGAAGGTAGCAGAGTTGAGAGTGACTGGCTGTGTTTTTCACAGAAGGGAAGGTAGCAGAGTTGAGAGTGACTGGCTGTGTTTTAATAAAGAAGGGAAGGTAGCAGAGTTGAGAGTGACTGGCTGTGTTTTTCTACCGAAGGGAAGGTAGCAGAGTTGAGAGTGACTGGCTGTGTTTTAATAAAGAATGGAAGGTAGCAGAGTTGAGAGTGACTGGCTGTGTTTTAATAAAGAAGGGAAGGTAGCAGAGTTGAGAGTGACTGGCTGTGTATTTCTACAGAAGGGAAGGTAGCAGAGTTGAGAGTGACTGGCTGTGTTTTTCTACAGAAGGGAAGGTAGCAGAGTTGGAGAGTGACTGGCTGTGTTTTAATAAAGAATGGAAGGTAGCAGAGTTGAGAGTGACTGGCTGTGTTTTAATAAAGAAGGGAAGGTAGCAGAGTTGAGAGGACTGTGTGTTTTAATAAAGAAGGGAAGGTTGCAGAGTTGAGAGAGTGACTGGCTGTGTTTTTAATAAAGAAGGGGAAGGTAGCAGGGTTGAGAGGACTGGCTGTGTTTTTACACGAGAAGGGAAGGTAGCAGAGTTGAGAGTGACTAGCTGTGTTTTAATAAAGAAGGAAGGTAGCAGAGTTGAGAGTGACTGGCTGTGTTTTAATAAAGAAGGGAAGGTAGCAGAGTTGAGAGTGACTGGCTGTGTTTTAATGAAGAAGGAAGGTAGCAGAGTTGAGAGTGACTGGCTGTATTTAATAAAGAAGGGAAGGTGTAGGGTTGAGAGTGACTGGCTGTGTTTTAATAAAGAAGGGAAGGTAGGGGTTGAGAGTGACTGGCTGTGTTTTTTGTCTACAGAAGGGAAGGTAGCAGAGTTGAGAGTGACTGGCTGTGTTTTAATAAAGAAGGAAAGGTAGCAGAGTTGAGAGTGACTGGTTGTGTTTTAATAAAAGAAGGGAAGGTAGCAGAGTTGAGAGTGACTGGCTGTGTTTTTTTTTAATGAAGAAGGGAAGGTAGCAGAGTTGAGAGTGACTGGCTGTGTTTTTTCTACAGAAGGGAAGGTAGCATAGTTGAGAGTGACTGGCTGTGTTTTAATAAAGAAGGGAAGGTAGCAGAGTTGAGAGTGACTGGCTGTGTATTTCTACAGAAGGGAAGGTAGCAGAGTTGAGAGTGACTGGCTGTGTTTTTCTACAGAAGGGAAGGTAGCAGAGTTGAGAGTGACTGGCTGTGTTTTAATAAAGAAGGGAAGGTAGCAGAGTTGAGAGTGACTGGCTGTGTTTTTCTACCGAAGGGAAGGTAGCAGAGTTGAGAGTGACTGGCTGTGTTTTAATAAAGAAGGAGGTAGCAGAGTTGAGAGTGACTGGCTGTGTTTTAATAAAGAAGGGAAGGTAGCAGAGTTGAGAGTGACTGGCTGTGTTTTTCTACAGAAGGGAAGGTAGCAGAGTTGAGAGTGACTGGCTGTGTTTTAATAAAGAAGGGAAGGTAGCAGAGTTGAGAGTGACTGGCTGTGTTTTTCTACAGAAGGGAAGGTAGCAGAGTTGAGAGTGATTGGCTGTGTTTAATAAAGAAGGAAGGTAGCAGAGTTGAGAGTGACTGGCTGTGTTTTTCTACAGAAGGGGAAGCGTGTAGCAGAGTTGAGAGTGACTGGCTGTGTTTTAATGAAGAAGGGAAGGTAGCAGAGTTGAGAGTGACTGGCTGTGTTTTAATAAAGAAGGAAGGTAGCAGAGTTGAGAGTGACTGGCTGTGTTTTTCTACAGAAGGGAAGGTAGCAGAGTTGAGAGTGACTGGCTGTGTTTTTCTACAGAAGGGAAGGTAGCAGAGTTGAGAGTGATTGGCTGTGTTTTAATAAAGAAGGGAAGGTAGCAGAGTTGAGAGTGACTGGCTGTGTTTTAATAAAGAAGGGAAGGTAGCAGAGTTGAGAGTGACTGGCTGTGTTTTAATAAAGAAGGGAAGGTAGCAGAGTTGAGAGTGACTGGCTGTGTTTTTCTACAGAAGGGAAGGTAGCAGAGTTGAGAGTGACTGCCCTGTGTTTTTCTACAGAAGGGAAGGTAGCAGAGTTGAGAGTGACTGGCTGTGTTTTTCTACAGACGGGAAGGTAGCAGAGTTGAGAGTGACTGGCTGTGTTTTTCTACAGAAGGGAAGGTAGCAGAGTTGAGAGCTGACTGGCTGTGTTTTTTCACCGAGGGAAGGTATAGAGTTGAGAGTGACTGGCTGTGTTTTAATAAAGAAGGGAAGGTAGCAGAGTTGAGAGTGACTGGCTATGTTTTAATAAAGAAGGGAGGTAGCAGAGTTAAGAGTGACTAGCTGTGTTTTTATACAGAAGGGAAGGTAGCAGAGTTGAGAGTGACTGGCTGTGTTTTAATACAGAAGGGAAGGTAGCAGAGTCAGACAGAGAGGTGGACTGCCCTGTGTTTTAATACAGAAGGGAAGGTAGCAGAGACAGACAGAGAGGTGGACTGCCCTGTGTTTTAATACAGAAGGGAAGGTAGCAGAGACAGACAGAGAGGTGGACTGCCCTGTGTTTTAATACAGAAGGAAGGTAGCAGAGACAGACAGAGAGGTGGACTGTCCTGTGTTTCTCTACAGAAGGGAAGGTAGCAGAGACAGACAGAGAGGTGGATTGCCCTGTGTTTTAATACAGAAGGGAAGGTGAGCACAGACAGAGAGGTGGACTGCCCTGTGTTTTAATACAGAAGGGAAGGTAGCAGAGACAGACAGAGAGGTGGACTGCCTGTGTTTTAATACAGAAGGGAAGGTAGCAGAGACAGACAGAGAGGTGGACTGCCTGTGTTTTTAATACAGAAGGGAAGGTAGCAGAGACAGACAGAGAGGGTGGGACTGCCCTGTGTTTCTCTACAGAAGGAAGGTAGCAGAGACAGACAGAGAGGTGGATTTGCCCTGTGTTTTAATACAGAAGGGAAGGTAGCAGACAGACAGAGAGGTGGACTGCCCTGTGTTTTAATACAGAAGGGAAGGTAGCAGAGACAGACAGAGAGGTGGACTGCCCTGTGTTTTAATACAGAAGGAAGGTAGCAGAGACAGACAGAGAGGTGGACTGCCCTGTGTTTTAATACAGAAGGAAGGTAGCAGAGACAGACAGAGAGGTGGACTGTCCTGTGTTTCTCTACAGAAGGGAAGGTAGCAGAGACAGACAGAGAGGTGGACTGTCCTGTGTTTCTCTACAGAAGGGAAGGTAGCAGAGACAGACAGAGAGGTGGACTGCCCTGTGTTTTAATACAGAAGGGAAGGTAGCAGAGACAGACAGAGAGGTGGACTGCCCTGTGTGTTCTCATAGAAGGGAAGGTAGCAGAGACAGACAGAGGTGGACTGCCCTGTGTTTTAATACAGAAGGGAAGGTAGCAGAGACAGACAGAGAGGTGGACTGTCCTGTGTTTCTCTACAGAAGGGAAGGTAGCAGAGACAGACAGAGAGGTGGACTGTCCTGTGTTTCTCTACAGAAGGAAGGTAGCAGAGACAGACAGAGAGGTGGACTGTCCTGCTGTTTCTCTACAGAAGGGAAGGTAGCAGAGACAGACAGAGAGGTGGACTGCCCTGTGTTTCTAATACAGAAGGAGGTAGCAGGAGACAGACAGAGAGGTGGACTGCCCTGTGTTTCTCTACAGAAGGGAAGGTAGCAGAGACAGACAGAGAGGTGGACTGTCCTGTGTTTCTCTACAGAAGGGAAGGTAGCAGAGACAGACAGAGAGGTGGACTGTCCTGTGTTTTAATACAGAAGGGAAGGTAGCAGAGACAGACAGAGAGGAGGACTGCCTTGCACTGAGAAGTTAAACAGCAGTAGTTAATAAGCAACCCTGCTCCTGGAGAGCTAGCTAGGTGGTGCAGACTTTCTCTTGTAGTTCACACTAACTGCTCTTGAGTGCTACTGCAACAAATTATATATATTGTTTTGATACGGAAGACTTGGGAAACGCATAGCTGAGAGAGTGTGTGAGAGAAGAATGGAATTAATCAACATTCAGAGACTGAGGTGGTAACCTAGCATGGAAAGGCACTAGGAGACCCA
>NW_025537742.1:0-28266 GCF_020615455.1 Coregonus clupeaformis | reverse complement strand
CGAACAAGGAGGAGGAGCAGCCTCGTGAAACCGTGATAGTACCCCCTTGACGCGTGGCTCCAGCCGTGCGCCGAACCCGGCCTCGGGACGACCAGGAGGACGCGGGAGCAGGGCGCGTGAGGATGACTACGGTGGAACTCGGGGTCAGGAGAGACGGGTCTAGGATGTCTCTCTCGGCACCTAGTACCGTTCCTCCGGACCGTACACCCTCCCACTCCACGAGATACTGGAGACCCCCCATCCGACACAAGTCTTGAGTCCAAGATGGCCCGAACTGTGTACGCGGGAGCCCTCGATGTCTTCAGAGTGGGGGGCGGAGGAGTCTCCCTATCTCATCGTCCTGGGAGTGGAACTAGCTACCACCGGCCTGAGAAGAGACACATGGAACAGGGGTTAATGTTCTTATAGTTAATAGGTAGTTGTAATCGGTAACACACCTCGTTCAATCTTCTCTAGAACTTTAAAAGGCCCCACAAACCGCCGACCCAGTTTCCGGCAGGGCAGGCTGAGGGGCAGGTTTCTGTTAGAGAGCCAGACTTCGATCACCAGGTGTGTACACCGGCCCCTCACTGCGGTGGAGATCGGCGCACGCTTTCCTGACGACGGATAGCCCTAGCTGCAAGTGGACGTGTGCAGCGTTCCACGTCTCCTCCGAGCGCCGCATCCACTCATCCACCGCAGGAGCCTCGATCTGGCTCTGCTGCACACACGGTGCCAGAACCGGCTGGACCTAACACACATTGGAAAGGGGATAGATTGGTTGAGGAGTGGCGGAGGGAGTTCTGGCCATCTCTGCCCAGGGGACACACTCGCCCACTCCTCCGGCCGGTCCTGGCAACACGATCTAAGAAACCTACCCAATCCTGGTTCACACGTTCCCACCTGCCCATTACTCTCCGGGTGGTAACCGAGGTCAGGCTCACCGAGACCCCCAGCTCCATAAACGCCCTCCAGACTCTGAAGTAAACTGGGACCTCGATCAGACACCTATATCCTCGGGTACCCGAGAGTGCCGAACACGGGGTGAATAAACAGAGGCTTCGCGGTCTGTAGGGCAGTAGGAAGACCCGGCATTGGGAGCAGACGACAGGCCTTGGAGAACCGATCCACAACGCCGACCCAGTAATGTAGTATTCCCCTGTGAGGGGGAAGGTCTGTGACGAAATCCACCGAGAGGTGAGACCATGGTCGTTGTGGAACGGGCAGGGGTTGTAACTTACCCCTGGGCAGGTGTCTAGGTGCCTACACTGGGCGCACACCAACAGGAGGAGACACAAACCCTCACATCCCTGGCTAACGTTGTGGCACCAGTACTTAGCGCTAAGACAGTGCACAGTCCGCCAATACCAGGATGTCCAGAGGAGGGAGGACGTGTGAGCCCAATATATCAATCGATCCCGAACCTCGAGCGGAACGATCTCCACCCACCGGGCACGGCGGAGGACTAGGGTCGGTACGCACTCCTCGATTTCGCATCGACCTCCCACACTACCGGTGCCACCAGACAAGACTCCGGCAGTATGGGAGTGGGCTCTACGGACCTCTCCCGTGTCATACGCCGAGACAGTGCGTCTGCCTTACGTTCTGGGACCCAGGGATGTGCACGTTGATGCCTAAATACGAAACGGGCTAAAACATGTTCCACCGCGCCTGGCGAGGGTTCAATCTCCTAGCTGCCCGATGTACTCCAGTTACGGTTGGTCAGTCAAAATGAGAAAAAGGGTGTTGAGCTCTCTCGAAGCCAATGCCTCCACACCTTTAGGGCCTGTACCACGAAGCAACAGCTCCCTGTCCCCTACGTCATAATTTCGCTCACTGGCTGAGCTTTTGGAGTAAAAAGCACAGGGGCGGGGAGAGTGGCGTGCGGCCGACCGTTGCGAAGCACGCCCCAATACCGGCCTCTGACGCGCCAACCTCTACCAAATGGTAAAGAGGGATCCGGATGCGCCAGCACCGGAGCCGAAGTAAACAGGTCCTTCAGTCTCCCAAAAGCCCTGTCCGCCGTTTCGGCTGACCACTGCAGACGCACGGGACCCCCCTTCAACAGAGACGTTATGGGAGCTGCCACCTGTCAAATCAAATCAAATCAAATCAAATTTTATTGGTCACATGCGCCGAATACAACAGGTGCAGACATTACAGTGAAATGCTTACTTACAGCCCTTAACCAACAGTGCATTTATTTTAAACAAAAAATGTAAGAATAAAAACAACAACAAAAAAGTGTTGAGAAAAAAGAGCAGAAGTAAAAATAAAGTGACAGTAGGGAGGCTATATATACAATAGAATAAAGTGACAGTAGGGAGGCTATATATACAGGGGGGTACCGTTGCATAGTCAATGTCGGGGGCACCGGCTAGTTGAGGTAGTTGAGGTAATATGTACATGTGGGTAGAGTTAAAGTGACTATGCATAAATACTTCACAGAGTAGCAGCAGCGTAAAGAAGTATGGGGTGGGGCAGTGCAAATAGTCCGGGTAGCCAAGTGATTAGCTGTTCAGGAGTCTTATGGCTTGGGGGTAGAAGCTGTTGAGAAGTCTTTTGACCTAGACTTGGCACTCCGGGTACCGCTTGCCGTGCGGTAGCAGAGAGAACAGTCTATGACTAGGGTGACTGGAGTCTTTGACAATTTTGAGGGCCTTCCTCTGACACCGCCTGGTATAGAGGTCCTGGATGGCAGGGAGCTTTGCCCCTGTGATGTACTGCCGTACGCGACTACCCTCTGAGTGCCTTGCGGTCAGAGGCCAAGCAGTTGCCAACGGCGGTGATGCAACCAGTCAGGGATGCTTCCGATGGTCAGCTGTAGAATTTTTTTGAGGATCTGAGGACCCACTGCCAAATCTTTTTAGTCTCCTGAGGGGGAATAGGCTTTGTCGTGCCCTCTTCACGATTGTCTTGGTGTGTTTGGACCATGATAGTTCGTTGGTGATGTGGACACTGCAAGGAACTTTGGAAGCTCTCAACCTGTTCCACCACAGCCCTGCTCGATGAGAATGGAGGCGTGCTCAGTCCTCTTTTTTTCCTGTAGTCTACAATCATCTCCCTTTTGTCTTGGTCACGTTGAGGGAGAGGTTGTTGTCCCGGCACCACACGGCCAGATCTCTGACCTCCTCCCCTAAGGCTGTCTCATCGTTGTCGGTGATCAGGCCACTACTGTTGTGTCGTCTCGGCAAACTTAATGATGGTGTTGGAGTGGGCCTGGCCATGCAGTCATGGGTGAACAGAGAGTACGGAGAGGGACTGAGCACGCACCCCTGAGGTGTCCCCGTGTTAGAGGATCAGTGTGGCAGATGTGTAGTTACCTACCCTTACCACCTGGGGGCGGCCCGTCAGGAAGTCCAGGATCCAGTTGCAGAGGGGGAGGTGTTTAGTCCCAGGATCCTTAGCTTAGTGATGAGCTTTGAGGGCACTATGGTGTTGAATGCTGAGCTGTAGTCAATGAATAGCATTCTCACGTAGGTGTTCCTCTTGTCCAGGGTGGGAAGGCAGTGTGGAGGCGATAGAGATTGCATCATCTGTGGATCTGTTGGGGCGGTATGCAAATTGGAGTGGGTCTAGGGTTTCTGGGATTATGCTGTTGATGTGCGAGCCATGTACCAGTCTTTCAAAGCACTTCATGCGCTACAGACGTCAGTGCCACGGGTCGGTAGTCATTTAGGCAGGTTCATCTTAGAGTTCTTGGGCACGGGACTATGGTGGTCTGCTGAAACATGTTGGTATTACAGACTCAGTCAGGGACATGTTGAAAATGTCAGTGAAGATACTTGCCAGTTGGTCAGCACATGCTCGGAGAACACGTCCTGGTAATCCGTCTGGCCCTGCGGCCTTGTGAATGCTGGACCTGCTTAAAAGTCTTACTCATATCGGCTACGGAGAGCGTGATCACATAGTCGTCCGGAACAGCTGGTGCTCTCATGCATGCTTCAGTGTTGCTTTGCCTCGAAAGCCGAGCATAGAAGTGGTTTTAGCCTCGTCTGGTAGGCTTGTGTCACTGGGCACAGCTTCGCGGCTGTGCTTCCCTTTGTAGTCTGTAATAGTTTTCAAGCCCTGCCACATCCGACGAAGCGTCAGAGCCAGTGTAGTATGATTCAATCTTAGACCTGTATTGACTCTTTGCCTGTTTGATGGTTCAGTCGGAGGTCATAGCGGGATTTCTTATAAGCGTCCCGGTTAGAGTCCCGTTCCTTGAAGCGGCAGCTCTACCCCTCTTCCAGCTCAGTGCGGATGTTTCCCTGTAATCCATGGCTTCTGGTTGGGGTATGTACGTCCTACGGTCACTGTGGGGGCGACATCATCGATGCACTTATTGATGAAGCCAGTGACTGATGTGGTGTACTCCTCAATGCTGTCTGAAGAATCCCGGAACATGTTCCAGTCTGTGCTAGCAAAACAGTCTGTAGCTTAGGGTCCAAAACCCCGGATAAACCTCCGGTAGTAATTTGCAAATCCCCAAAAACCTGCACCTCTTTAACAGTGGTTGCAGTGGTTGGAGCCAATTACGCACGGCTGACACACGGTCTACCTCCATCACTCTTCACCCCTGACGCAGACAACCGATAACCCAAAAAGGAGATCGACTCCTGAAAAAACAGACATTTCTCTGCCTTGACATACAGGTCGTGCTCCAACAGCCTCCTCAACTTTTCGACGCACCAGGGCTACATGCTCGGCTCGGGTGGAAGAGTACACAAGTATGTCATCAATGTACCACGACCACACCCTGCCCCTGCATGTCCCTGAAAATCTCATCTACGAAGGATTGGAAGACTGAAGGAGCGTTCATCAACCCGTATGGCATGACGAGATACTCAAAATGACCTGAGGTGGTACTAAATGCTGTCTTCCATTCATCGCCCCCTCTAATGCGCACCAAGTTGTATGCGCTCCTGAGATCTAGTTTTGTGAAGAAACGCGCCATGCAATGACTCAGTCATAGTCGCAATCAGCGGGAGTGGATAACTGTATTTTCACCGTGATCTGATTGAGACTACGGTAATCAATGCACGGGCGCAAACCTCCATCCTTCTTCTTCAAAAAAGAAGCTCGAGGACGCAGGGGAAGTGGATGGCCGTATGTATCCTTGTCTCAGAGATTCAGCTATGTAAGTCTCCATAGCTCTCTTCTCCTTGAGACAGAGGATACACAGGCTCCGTGGAAGCGCTGCAGTCCTGCCTGGAGGTCTATCGCACAATCTCCCCTGCCTATGGGGAGGCAACTGCGTCGCCCTCGATTTACTGAACCACGATTGCCAAATCCTCATACTCGGGGGAATGTGCAGTGCGGGCACCTGGTTTGGACTCTCCACGAGGTCGCCCCCACGGAAACACCTAGACATCGCTCCACACACTGGGCAGACCACTCCTTAAGAGCCCTTTCTTGCCACTGAAATAGACGGATTATGGGTAATCAACCAGGGAGACCCAACACCACCGGATACGCAGGAGAGTCAATCAGATATAGCTGAATAGTTTCCTCATGACCCCCCAGCGTCCTCATCCTAAGTGGCGCAGTGACCTCCCCTAATCAACCCCGATCCCAAGGGACGGCTGTCTAAAGCATGGACAGGAAATGTCGACCGAAGAAGGGGAATCCCTAGTTTTAAACAAAAATGTCGATCAACAAAATTCCCAGCTGCGCCTGAATCGACTAGCGCCTTATGCTGGGAATGAGGTGCAACCTGTGGAAAATGTATAGGTAAACAGACGTGCACAACAGAGAGCTCTGGGTAAAGTGGGACGCCTACTCACCTGGAATGACTCCCCAGTGCGTGGCCTGTCGTCCTCTCCCCTAGGGGAGACCACTCCCAGCACCCGAGCCGCAGTGTGCCCTCCACGGCCCCAGTTGGTGCAGGGAACAGCCCCCCTGGGCTCCTCCTCCTCCTCCTCTCTAGCGCCAGCACCTCCGAGCTCCATAGGGCTCGCTCGGAGTCGTCTGGAGGGTGGAATGGACGACCCCCACTCGGTGCGTCCCGGGTAGCCAGGCAGGGTGTCAGCCGGATGGACATGTCCACCAGCTGGTCGAAGGTAAGATGGGAATCCCTGCAGGGCCAACTCTCGACGGACGTCCTCCCGTAGACTACATCGGTAGTGGTCAATGAGGGCCCGCTCATTCCACCCTGCATCCGCTGCTAGAGTCCGGAACTCCAGGGCGAACTCCTGTCAGCTCCTCCTCTCCATTCGAAGGTGGAACAGACGCTCCCCGCCGCCTTCCTCTGGTGGATGGTCGAACACGGCCCTGAAGCGGCGGGAGAACTCCGCGTAGGTGATGGTGGCGGCGTCTATTCCCTCTCCATTCGGCGTTAGCCCACTCCAACGCCTTGCCGGTGAGACAGGAGATGAGGGCGGAGACGCTCTTGTATCCCGGGGGCGCCGGGTGTATGGTGGCCAGGTAGAGTTCCACCTGCAGGAGGAACCCCTGACATCCGGCTGCGGTACCATCATCATGCCTCGGGAGCGAGAGCCGAACCGGCTGAGTTCCCGGTGCTGGAAGAGGAGGACTGGTCGATGTTGATGGTAAGGTGTGCGGAGGTGTGGGCACCTCTCTGGTGACCAAACGGTGCAGAGTGTTCGCCACCTCGTTCATGGCGGCCTCCAGTCGCCAGATCATGGTGTCTTGATGGCTGATCCGTTCCTCCAGCGACTTGGGTGCCGGCCGCTGCTTCTGCTGACTCCATAGTTGTTATGATTTAACTGGATAAGAACCCAAATGCAGACAAGTACACCAAGCCAGGGAAGTTTTAACAGGTTTATTTACAATGTTCAAAGTCCAGGTTTCCAAATATATGGGAAGAGCAAGTCCAGGTACAGGGAGGGTAACGATCCAGATCAGGGCAGGTGTGGTACCGTAATGTCCTAGTGTCCGTGGTGAGTCCAAAAGAGAGGTCCGGTAATGGAGAGCAGGATGGTGGTGGCAGGAGTGAAGCGGAGGCAGGAGTCAGGGTTCCAGGAATATCTGTGGCACAGGAGAAAAAGTAAATAGAACAGACCAAAAACACAAAGAGCAAAAATAACCAGGTTGAGTCGGCAGCGAGACTAACATGGTCGTCTTGACTATGATCTGACGATGAGTGGTAAGTTTGACCGGGTCTTAAAGGCTGAGGTGATATGGTGAATGAGCTGCAGCTGGAACCCTGACTCCCGCACACCAGACTTCCTCCTGCAATCAAGGACAGACAGAGGGGGAGGGAGAGAGCAGAGAGAGCTACCTATCAGCAGTAGGCCTAACAGTACCCCCCCTCTCACGGACGCCACCTGGCGGCCCGACGGGTTTATCGGGATGTAACCTTGAAACTCTCGGACCAGATCAGGATCCACAATGAAGCTCCTGGGCACCCAGGAACGTTCCTCGGGACCATAACCTCCCAATCCACCAGGTACTGGAAACCACGACCTCGGCGGCGAACATCCAGAAGTCGCCGGACAGTGTAGACCGGACCCCCACCCACGATCTTGGGCGGAGGAGGGGACGAGAGGGCGGGCACAAAGGGCTAACCGACACAGGCTTAATCTGGGAAACATGAAAGGTGGAATGAACCCGTAGGAGGCAGGAAGCTGTAGCTTAACCGCGCAGGGGTTAACAATAGACAGTATCTTGAACGGTCCTATAAAACGAGGCGCCATCTTCTTAGACTCCACCACCTTCAATGGAAGGTCCCGTGACTTCAGCCATACCTCTCTGACCAGAGAGTAACCGGGAGCCTGGGACCGTGACGGTTGGCTTGCCCTCTGCATGTACGCGAAGCTCGGGACAGAGCTACCCTGGCCTTCCTCCAGACCTTGAAGCAGCGGGCGCATGTGGGACTGCACCGAGGGTACCGCAAGTTCCCTCTCTTGGGAAGGGAACAGGGAGGTTGATAACCCAGAGCACACAGAAAAGGAGACAAACCGAGAGGCGTTAGTCAAGGTGTTATGAGCATATTCCACCCAGGGGAGCATGGAGCTCCATGACCCAGGGTTAGACCCAGTGACACAGCGAAGAGCGGTCTCCATCTCCTGGTTCGCTCTCTCGGCTTGCCCGTTGGTCTGGGGGTGATAACCTGGGAGACAAACTGGGGACCCCTGTCAGAGACAATATCCGTGGGTAGACCATGAGAGCGGAACACATGTTCAACCAAAATATCAGCCGTCTCTCTGGCAGTGGGCAGTTTAGGTAGGGCCAAAAAATGAGCGAACTTAGAAAAAGCGATCAATCACCGTAAGAATGACAGTCTTACCAGATGAGGGGGAAGTCCAGTGACAAAATCCATAGCGATATGCGACCAGGGCCGGCTGGGTATAGGTAGAGGTCGTAGATGACCAGCGCTGGCCTGGGTGGAGTTTTTACTTCGTGCACATACCGTACAAGCAGCAATGAAGGCTCGAGTGTCGCCTCCATCGTGGCCCACCAGAACTTCCGTCGCACAAAGTCAAGGGTCCGCGAAACTCCAGGGTGACAGGTAAGGGGGAGACGAGTGAGCCCACTGAAGTACCTGGGGCGAGCAGACTCAGGGACAAACATCCGGTTGGGAGGACCCCTCCCCAGGGTCAGCTTGATGATGTTGAGCCTGTCTAACAATCCCTCGATGTCACATGTGATGACTGCAATACTGCAGGTAGGAGGCAAAATGGGTTCAGGGTTACTACCAGTATGCAACAGCCGAATGAACACGAGACAGGGCGTCAGGCTTGACGTTGCGTGACCCAGGACGGTAAGACAGAGAAAAATTGAATCTCCCAAAAAATAGTGCCCACCTGGCTTGACGGGGGTTGAGCTGCTTCGCTGACTGGAGTGTAAGCCAGATTCTTATGATCCGTCCCAAACGATGAAGGGTTGTTCCGCCCCTCCAACCAATGTCGCCACTCCTCGAGAGCCAGCTTAACGGCCGAGCAGTTCACATTTCCAACATCATAATTCCTCTCTGCCTGAGAAAGTTTCCTTGAGAGAAAAGCACAGGGATGCAGTTTGTTATCTTCAGGAGAACGTTGTGACAACACTGCACCTACCCCAGTGTCGGATGCATCCACCTCCACGACAAACTGGCGGTCGGGGTCCGGCTGCATCAGAATGGGAGCCGAGGCGGCGATGTTTCCAGTTCTTCGAACGCTGATTCGGCCCCTTCATTCCAAGCGAACGGTCGTGAGATGGAGGTGAGAGCGGTGAGTGGCGCCGCAATGCGGAACTGTAGTCCTTGATGAACCTCCTATAGAAGTTCGAAAACCCCAGGAATCGTTGAAGTTGTTTGCGGGTAGAGGGAGCTGGCCAGTCCGTGACAGCAGAGATCTTAGCTGGGTCCATCCGCAGCTCCCCTGAGCTATGATGTAACCCAAAAAAGAGGTCTCAGACACATGAAATTCACATTTCTCCATCTTCACAAACAGTTTGTTCTCCAACAACCTTTGCAACACCTGGCGCACATGCAGTTCATGTTCCTGGGAGGACTCTGAGAAAATCAAGATATCATCCAGATAGACAAAAACAAACCGATTCAACATGTCCCGAAGGACATCATTGACTAGTGCCTGAAAAACAGCAGGGGGCATTAGACAACCCAAAAGGCATAACCCGATACTCAAAATGTCCCAAGGGTGTGTTGAAGGCAGTCTTCCATTCATCACCCTTACGAATGCGCACCAGGTGATACGATTTCGTGGATCCAGTTTCGTAAAGATGGTAGCACCATGAAGGAGGGGAAAAGCCGAATTAATCAAAGGCAGAGAATACTTGTTCTTAATGGTGATGTTGTTAAGTCCATGGTAATCAATACAGGGTCTGAGGGTCTTATCCTTCTTAGCAACAAAAAAGAATCCCGCTCCTACAGGTGACGGGGAAGGACGCATAATACCTGCCGCCAAGGAGTCCCGAATGTAGTTCTCCATAGCCTCCGTCTCCGGCCGGGAGAGATTGTAGCCAGGCGACTGCTGGGGAGCGGGGCTCCTGGCTGGAGGTCAATGGCGCAGTCGTAAGGCCGGTGAGGAGGAAGAGAAGTAGCTCTGTGTTTGCAGAAAACGGATGCCAGGTCATGATACACGTCAGGAACAGCGGAAAGATCCATGGACTCCAGTGGAGTTGAGGCACAGTACTGGCAGGAGTCTGAGCAGAACACAAACAATTCACATGACAAAATGTGCTCCATGAAACAATGCTACCTGTCACCCAATCAATGTGTGGATTGTGTTTTATGAGCCAGGGGATACCAAGGACCAGGGGAGTCTGTGGGCAGTCGATAATATGGAATTGAATGTTCTCCTGATGATTTCCCGACACTCTAAGACAAACCGGAACAGTCTGATGGGTAATGCGGGTCAACAATTGTCCATTTAGACCCTTAGCCTGCAGCGGACAGTCCATAGGAACAGTCTCCAAATCCATTTGTTGAGCCACTCTCTATCCAAAAAGCTTTCGTCGGCACCAGAGTCAATCAGCGCACTAACAGAGAAATTCTGGGACTGCCACTGGAGGGATGCCTGGAGCAGAATGCGGGGAGAAGAGGAAGAATCCGCTGCTCGGCTCACCAAAACTTCTCCCATAAATGATGAGCCGCCCTTTTCCCCGGACGAACTGGGCAGGAAGGAACGAAATGACCAGCTTCTCCACAATACAGGCAGACCCGAGCCTGAATACGAAGTGCACGCTCCTCTGAGGACAACCGTGCACGACCCACCTCCATGGCTTCGGGTTCAGTCCTCCTCGTATCGACTCGGGAAGACACGGCTCTCTCCGTAGGGACGATGCAGGGAGGAGTTTGTTGATGACAGACAGGTTGCTTGGAACTAACACTCCTCTCCCGGCGGCGCTCCCGAATCCGATTATCCAACCTGATAGTGAGTGAAATAAGATTATCCAGCGTAGGCGATTCATCATATGACACCAATTCATCTTTTAAGGTCTCAGACAAAGCATTGATGAACACTCCTTGTAACCTCGTCATTCCAACCACTCACTGCTGCTAAAGTCCGAAACTCCACTGCCATCTCCGCCACTCTACGAGCCCCCTGCCGAAGAGAAAACAGCCGTTTCGCAGCCTCCTTGCCTCGTGCGGGGTGGTCAAAAACCTTCCTCATCTCCGTGGTGAAGGCAACGTAAGCGTTGCAAATGTCCGACTGACTCTCCCAGACCGCGGATCCCCAGGCACGCAGCGGAACCGCTAGTAGAGTTGATAAGGTAGGCAAACGGGCTCTTTCTGAGGCGTAGGTGAGGGGCTGTTGTTCAAACACTAACGAGCATTGAGTCAAAAAAATCGCCACAGGTTCCCATGTTCCCGTCATAGCGCTCTGGAGCAGGAACAAAAGGCTCTCTGATCTGGGCTGAAGGGGTAGTAAGGACAGATACTTGATTGGAGAGTAATTGAACCTGATTAAGCAGCACCTGACTGTCCTCAGCAATCGTTTTAAACAGGGTATCATGTTGGCCAAGTAAAATGCCCTGATTGGCTATGGCAGTCCAAATTTGAGTGCACTCTGGGGTGGTATCCGAGCTACTGTCTGCTGGGTTCATGTTGGTCAGATCATACTGTTATGATTTAACTGGATAAGAACCCAAATGCAGACAAGTACACCAAGCCAGGGAAGTTTTGAACAGGTTTATTTACAATGTTCAAAGTCCAGGTTTCCAAATATATGGGAAGAGCAAGTCCAGGTACAGGGAGGGTAACAGATCCAGATCAGGGCAGGTGTGGTACCGTAATGTCCTAGTGTCCGTGGTGAGTCCAAAAGAGAGGTCCGGTAATGGAGAGCAGGATGGTGGTGGCAGGAGTGAAGCGGAGGCAGGAGTCAGGTTCCAAATATCTGTGGCACAGGAGAAAAAGTAAATAGAACAGACCAAAAACACAAAGAGCAAAAATAACCAGGTTGAGTCGGCAGCGAGACTAACATGGTCGTCTTGACTATGATCTGACGATGAGTGGTAAGTTTGACCGGGTCTTAAAGGCTGAGGTGATATGGTGAATGAGCTGCAGCTGGAACCCTGACTCCCGCACACCAGACTTCACTCCTGCAATCAAGGACAGACAGAGGGGAGGGAGAGAGCAGAGAGAGCTACCTATCAGCAGTAGGCCTAACAATAGTGGTGTGTTGTTCTGTCACAACGGCTGATGTAGATGTGGTGAAGGAGTCAAACGCAGACACAGAAGCTCAGTCCAATACTTTACTGAACACGACCAAAAATATACAAAACACTGGCCTCAAAACAAACAAGAGGCGGACGATGCGCAACAATGCGCAAAAGGCTAGTATTCCAAGGCGCACGAAAAACAGTACAGTGCGACGACAGGAAAACAACAAACAAACAACGAGCCGACCTGATGACAGGCGAACAATAACACACAACACAAAACTAACCAAACGGGAAACTTATAGAGGACATAATCAACTAAACAGGACACAGGTGTACACAATCAGACAAAACCAACAGACAGCGAAAACATCAAACGGTGATAGCTAGTACTCGGGGGACGACGACCGCCGAAGCCTGCCCCGAACAAGGAGGAGGAGCAGCCTCGGCCAAAACCGTGACAATATAAGACTGGGTACTGCAATATTTAAGATTTAAGACTGGATACTGCAAGATTGAAGATATAAGATTGGATATTACAATATTGAAGATATAAGATTGGATATTACAATATTGAAGATATAAGACTGGATACTACATTATTGAAGATATAAGACTGGGTACTGCAACACTGAAGATATAAGACTGGGTACTACAATATTGAAGATATAAGACTGGATACTGCAAGATTGAAGATATAAGACTGGGTACTGCAATATTGAAGATATAAGACTGGGTACTGCAATATTGAAGATATAAGACTGGATACTGCAATATTGAAGATTTAAGACTGGTTACTACAATATTGAACATATAAGACTGGGTACATAAAATATTGAGCAGTTTCATACTGTAGATGAGTACTTCTATTTAAATGTAATGGCCACAATTGATCAATACACAACTCAAGACCAGCAAAAAGAGCATCAACTGGAAACATAGTCTTGCAATGTAACTGCATGGGCATCATAAGCCATTTAAGTGAAGTCGAATTTGGATTCCTGAGTGTTTGTATGGTATATTTTATACACTAGCTAATCTCTCTGTCCTCACTCCCCAGGACCACAATTCTGCTGCTTGTGTGAGGGAGTGAAGGAGTAAAGGAACCATATGAAACCAGGGACACATCTTGTTCCATCTCAACTACCCTCATTTTTGTCACCACCCACTTCTCCCTGTCCCCGTAAAAAACTCACCAAAGAGGACTTTTTGGTTCAGGAGGTCAATAGTGGACAGCAACAGATGAACAAAAGGCCCCCTTAGATAGCCTTGATTATAAGCGAGCACAGACTGTGGTAGATTGTGTTGTATCTACTGCATGAAAACATAGAGCTGAATCTCCAGTAACTGCTATTATTCTTCTGGGTTTAACTGGATGAGAAGAGCTGGTGTTTCCATCTCCAGAGTGTTATTATATAGAGCACATTGTCCATGAATCGTTGTCTTGTTCCATTAATTATCATCAATAACGCTTCTCTGCCCATCAATCTCTCACACGCACACCAACCATTTCTCACATCATCCCCCAACCCTACCCCTCTCTCCCATAGCCAACACCCTAACCCCCATTCCTTTTATCATAGGCACCCCAAATCATTTGATTACATAGAGTATATTCCCCAGCCCCATCTCTCCCCAGACATACACCTTCCTCAATGTTTCTCCTCCCCTCTCAAAGACTCTCCATCCATCGCTCATCACTCCCTGTTATCACTCACCAGTGCATGTGTTTGTATCAAACTCAATCTGACTACCGCTAATCTTCAGCCTGTGTTTGAAAAATATAAAATTCTAGGCTTTTGTAAAGTTTGTGTTGAAAAATGAGTCTTGTCAACATACACTTGTGTGTCATACAGCTTGATGGATGACGGTCCCTGTTGATTTATTGCAGATAATAACCCAACACCTCACAACAGAATATTAATAATTCAAATCATACACTGGATAATGGCTGTATTGGGGGAATATGCACTTGATTGTGTATTATGCAACATGTGTGTGCACCAATTATATTGAAAATATGATATCGCCAGCATAACATTGCAAATAAATAACTGAAAATTCATTATTTTTTTCTATATCTAAATTCCAAATCTGCATACTGTATTTAAACTCCATTTCACTCGAACTCCTCCAGATCGTCATGCGTTAAGTATGATGTCGTGGGCGGTTTGGCGGGTGAATATACAGTATAACTGCCACAATCGCTGACATCAGCAGTCCCCTCCACTCCCCCATCCACTCCCTCCCTGTCCCTGGTATACTTGTTGGGCTGCTGCACTAGATTCATTATCCCCTGGCCTGGACCAGGCTGCTTTGCTCTACCTGCGTTGTGCTGTAGTTGTGCTCTGGTGGCAGTCAGAGAGCACACAGGGGACTGGGGAGATTAGAGGGCCTTCCCCGCTCTGAGGAGGACTGTGGTCTAACCGAAGAGGAGCATGACAGTGGTCACCGCTGAACGAGAGCAGGAAGGCGGAGTTTCCCCCAGCGGAGCTGACACCAGGAGAAAAAAGCACCGCCGCAGCCCCCTCTGCACCCCTGCCCCCTCCCTGCCTGACTGGGAAGAGCGTGCACCCACTTCAGAGGCAAGCTGTCTCTCTTTGACATTCACACTCCACCTCTGGGCGCACTGCTGTGTACTGCTTTCACTGCTGTCAGTTCTCATCGCATCGTCCTATTCAGCCGCATAGAGAGAGCCCTCCCCTGATGCTGAGCTAAAGCACCAGCACTGCATAGGCCCTGATGACGTAAAGTATATAGAATCTCAGACAGGGCTTCTCCCTGATTAACTGTTCTAGATATACAAGGTGCTTTACTGCTCCATTCACAGCAGTAGCTAAAGATTCACCTTGAGGCTAGCTCCAGATATGGTTGTGTTTCACCTTGATGCTAGCTCCAGATATGGTTGTGTTTTACCTTGATGCTAGCTCCAGATATGGTTGTGTTTCACCTTGATGCTAGCTCCAGATATGGTTGTGTTTCACCTTGATGCTAGCTCCAGATATGGTTGTGTTTCACCTTGATGCTAGCTCCAGATATGGTTGTGTTTTCACCTTGAGGCTAGCTCCAGATATGGTTGTGTTTCACCTTGATGCTAGCTCCAGATATGGTTGTGTTTCACCTTGATGCTAGCTCCAGATATGTGTTGTGCTTCACCTTGATGCTAGCTCCAGATATGGTTGTGTTTCACCTTGATGCTAGCTCCAGATATGGTTGTGTTTCACCTTGATGCTAGCTCCAGATATGGTTGTGTTTCACCTTGAGGAGAGTAATTATTCTCCTCTGCCAAATGGAACACGGCATGTTACGCATGAAATAATACACTGACAGATTGGACGGCTCAGGTGGTAGGAGGTGAGGAGATGAATAAGAAGAGTAAATGTGCAGGTATCTGTCCATGCCTGTCTGTCTCATCTAGTTGAATGCTACATCTTCCCTGTTCACTGTATACCCCTAGGGCTGGAATATGTTTGATGCGTATTATTTTTCACATATTCATGGGAATCCCTTGTTCCAGATGAGTTACAAGGATGATCAAGACAATCATATCCCAAACAGATAACAGGGGGAATGCACTGACATCATGTACAACATGTACAGTTGCCCCCTCTGCACCCCTGCCCCCTCCCTGCCTGACTGGGAAGAGCGTGCACCCACTTCAGAGGCAAGCTGTCTCTCTTTGACATTCACACTCCACCTCTGGGCGCACTGCTGTGTACTGCTTTCACTGCTGTCAGTTCTCATCGCATCGTCCTATTCAGCCGCATAGAGAGAGCCCTCCCCTGATGCTGAGCTAAAGCACCAGCACTGCATAGGCCCTGATGACGTAAAGTATATAGAATCTCAGACAGGGCTTCTCCCCTGATTAACTGTTCTAGATATACAAGGTGCTTTACTGCTCCATTCACAGCAGTAGCTAAAGATTCACCTTGAGGCTAGCTCCAGATATGGTTGTGATTCACCTTGATGCTAGCTCCAGATATGGTTGTGTTTCACCTTGATGCTAGCTCCAGATATGGTTGTGTTTCACCTTGATGCTAGCTCCAGATATGGTTGTGATTCACCTTGAGGCTAGCTCTCCAGATATGGTTGTGTTTCACCTTGATGCTAGCTCCAGATATGGTTGTGATTCACCTTGAGGCTAGCTCCAGATATGGTTGTGTTTCACCTTGATGCTAGCTCCAGATATGGTTGTGATTCACCTTGAGGCTAGCTCCAGATATGGTTGTGTTTCACCTTGATGCTAGCTCCAGATATGGTTGTGTTTCACCTTGATGCTAGCTCCAGATATGGTTGTGCTTCACCTTGATGCTAGCTCCAGATATGGTTGTGCTTCACCTTGATGCTAGCTCCAGATATGGTTGTGCTTCACCTTGATGCTAGCTCCAGATATGGTTGTGCTTCACCTTGATGCTAGCTCCAGATATGGTTGTGTTTCACCTTGATGCTAGCTCCAGATATGGTTGTGTTTCACCTTGATGCTAGCTCCAGATATGGTTGTGTTTCACCTTGATGCTAGCTCCAGATATGGTTGTGTTTCACCTTGAGGAGAGTAATTATTCTCCTCTGCCAAATGGAACACGGCATGTTACGCATGAAATAATACACTGACAGATTGGACGGCTCAGGTGGTAGGAGGTGAGGAGATGAATAAGAAGAGTAAATGTGCAGGTATCTGTCCATGCCTGTCTGTCTCATCTAGTTGAATGCTACATCTTCCCTGTTCACTGTATACCCCTAGGGCTGGAATATGTTTGATGCGTATTATTTTTCACATATTCATGGGAATCCCTTGTTCCAGATGAGTTACAAGGATGATCAAGACAATCATATCCCAAACAGATAACAGGGGGAATGCACTGACATCATGTACAACATGTACAGTTGCCAACGGCAACAGTAGTGCAAATTAAAGCCGCTCGGCTCTGAGGGATTTCCTGGAAGCAGGTGTGTTCGAGTAGCTAGCTGTCTGCATGGTTTATCGAATCAAATCAACATGTATTTGTCACATGCTTCATAAACAACAGGTGTAGACTAACAGTGTAATGCTTTCTTACGGGTCCTTTTCCAACAATGCAGAGTTAAAGACAGAGATAAACAGACAGACATAACTGTCTCCTGGAGAGTTTTCTAGAGAGCAGTAGTCACCTGAGGCCAGCTACATATGGATCCCTCCCCCATCCCTCTCTTATTTCCACGACACAGCTGACACCAAAAGCTTTATCCCTTTTTTTCTGCTCACTCAGACCATTGCTCCTCTCCTCTCTGTAGGAATAGTATCAATACTCCCATAGAGAATATCGCCAGAGCGATAATTTGTTGACTGTATCATAGCTTGTCTACAAGATACCACTAATTACACTCTTAGAAAAAAGGGTTCCAAAAGGGTTCTTGGGCTGTCCCCATAGGAGAACCCTTTTTGGTTCCAGGTAGAACCCTTTTTGGTTCCAGTTAGAACTCATTTGGTTTCCATTTAGAACCATCTGTGGAAAGGGTTCTACATGGAACCCAAAAGGGTTCTCATACGGGGACAGCCGAAGAACCCTTTTGGAACTCTTTTTTCTAAGAGTGTACAAAAGGGTTCTTCAAAGGGTTCTCCTATGGGGACAGCCGAAGAACACTTTTTGGTTCTAGATAGCACCTTTTTTCTAAGAGTGTATAGTTACAACTGCCTTGGCATCCCAACCGGGGCCTTTATTCCCTGGTAGATCTCTGCTGGTTAATATCCTTGTTGCTTCTTTGACACACCACATGTCTGACTATCTATAATTCATGGAGGAAAAGAAGAAGCTTTGATCTCGAAGGGATGCAGATGGCACTGAGTCATAATCTGCGGCGAAATCAGAAAACAAACTTCCCTGCATTTAAATGCCATCTTAATTTCAGTCTCGGAGGAAAACAAAAGGCAAAGTCAATCTGTGCTCAGCCTGCTCAGCTCTCAGCCCGCTGGTTAATTTAACCCCTATGAAGAGACGCCAGAGCCCATGCTGACAGATAAAGCCAGCCAGGCACAGGGGGCAGAGTGTGTGCAGCCTCTGTGGATGTGTGTGCATGTGCTTGTGTGTGTGTGCAGGTGCTTGTGTGTGTGTGCAGGTGCTTGTGTGTGTGTGCAGGTGCTTGTGTGTGTGTGCAGGTGCTTGTGTGTGTGTGCAGGTGCGTGCAACGCCAATAGTCTTGCAAATTAAAGCCGCTCGAGTCTGAGGGATTTCCTGGAAGCAGGTGTGTTTTCCACAGTGTTGTTCCAGTAGCTAGCTGCCTGGTTGGTTACAGCATCATAGCAGTCTCCTGGAGAGTTACCAGATAGCAGTAGTGTTCTGAGGCCAGCTACATGTGCTTTCTTCCCTTCCACCCCCATCTCTCTGGTCTTTCCACAAAGCAGTACCAGTTGACCAAGAAAATGTGTGTGTGCATGCGTGTCTCTGTGTGTGTGTTGCTATGGATCTGTGGCTAGGTGTTTAGTTGGAATCTGAATGAGAATCCCAGCGTGGATCAGTCAAGGCCAGGAGGTGATCTTCTGACCCCTACAGAGCACCTCTAGCTGATGTAACAGGCTATTAATTCTTTAACAACACAGAAAGGGCACAGACAAGATACGTCCTTATCTTCCGAATCTCTACCCACACACACTCTATACAAGGTGTACAAGGTCACCTGAGAGAGCTATCCTTGGTCCTGAATCGATACAAAGGAGTGTTTTATTAAGCTATTTAGACTATTAGACACACACACACACACACACACACACACACACACACACACACACACACACACACACACACACACACACACACACACACACACACACACACACACACACACACACCACCAAATATGGTAACGGGTTAAAGAACCATGGCCTCAGGCTACACTGGCCTCCTTTGAACTCAACTCTGTTTTTAAAATGGGAGATGAAGATGGTAGCATACTAGCTACACAGATCATATTGTGGTGTTGCTAAGCATCAGATGGGATATTCTGACCGCTGTAATGCTTTCAGATATAATATCATTGCTTTTAAACAAGATCAAATCAGACATATAGGCTATTAGGAATATCTGAGTCAGTGTCATGCATGATCAAAAACACCAGTTTCCCCATGGTGGGTCAATGTAATTATTTTCGTACTCTGCCTTGGTGCTTCCCTCATCTCTCCCAGTACTATGATGGATTATGTTGGAAAAAGTGACAATTCTTCCAGTTGTTCATGATAACTGCTTGCCGTCTGACCGTGATTGCAGTCTGACAGTATCTCAATACATGAAGCAGCTATGCTCTCTTAATCACCTCAGGTAGTGTTATCTTCAAGATGCATGGAGAGGTAACTGTAATGTTGATTGCTGAACGCCTGGTGGAGGCTTTAAGTTACCACCTCGTTTATCCACAATCTACAGCACATGGAAGCAGTCCTGGGGAGCTGTAAATGAAAAGCTGTGTGAGGGGCCTCCATGCATGGGTTAATTGACAATGGCAACCGCCTGTCTGCCAGAATCTCAATCAGTCAGGCAGGTGTTACACCCTGAAAAAGGGAAGAAATAATCACGAACGTGACGCAGTTATGTTTCCTCACTGACAAATTTAGTGTAATGATTTTACAAAAATACCACATTTTACAGAACAACAGATCTACAGGAACCAGAGATTTGTAGGGTACAAAGCTTATTCAAGTCACAACAGCATAAACTGTAATTCACTAAAACATATACAAATGTTTCAATATAACTGTCAAACACAAAGTAGCTTTAGCTCAGTAACCCATAACTACATTTATCAACCATGTCAACAAAGTATTGAAACACATTATACAAATAACCCCAAATATATTATTAACAACGCACATATTCATTCACAATTAGCATAAAATGGCAGCTACTCTCAGTACGAGCTATATCGCTGCAACCAAGCAGATTACAGTCACACACGCACCTAATAACTCTCTTCAACTTAACTCTAACTACTCAAGATGTTACTAACACATACCTTAAACTCTCTTCACAGGTTAGCAAGTTATTACATTCAAATTAACTCGTTTCATATCAATAACGTACCTGAAAAAGGGAAGAAATAATCGCGAACGTGACGCAGTTATGTTTCCTCACTGACAAATTTAGTGTAATGAGAAAAAGACCGCGATTTCCCCAGGAAGTTGGGTGGAGACCAGAGCAATCGATCTCAGGCTCATAGATTAAGAGCATTTAGTAGATCACAGATGAACACTTTTACCCTTAAATTAGGCACCACAAAATAAAGTAGTCAATATAACATTTACACATTCCTCTTACAATATTAACCCTTTGACTCTTGGACGGATTTTAAACACATTTATGCATTTTATCAATCTCTATGAACTAGTACTGGATGCATTCTCTTTTAACCTTAGATATTTTAAGATCCTTACATACCATGAACTTACTAATACTTTTTAGTGTATAACAGGCTATGAATATGTCCTTTAACCTGTCACACTCTCCCCGACAAAATAAATGTTGTCCCAACATTACCAACATTATCTTCTTAAACAGTCTATAAGCACTGGACGTAGAAAAATCCTCTTCTGTAAGCTAGTCCTTGAGCAGAGGTCAAAGTTCACAGTTCAAATAGAACCAAGAAATTATATTCACAGTCCATATCTGTTGACCAGCTGTATAAACAGTCCATAAGCAGTCTTTTCTCATACTATTGTCAACAGTCCATCAGTTTTAATGATCTATATGCATAGTCTGCTAATTGTCTTGTGAAAGTCTGTGAAATCAGTCAGTAGTCCATGGTCAAACATGTCAACTCTGTCTGTGGCCTCAAGTTTGCTGAAGTCCATACATGTAGGGTGGCTGAAGGTAATATCGCTGTAGTGATGGCAGCCATGGAACCAGTCCTGGTGCAGGGTAGACAGGGAACAACTGTGGCTGTGGCTGTATACTGTAGCAGGAAGGGATACCAAGCTGATCATAGGTGATACGTCTTGGAGGGTGTCTCTCTCTTTGTGGCAGCTGGTAAGCTGGTTCCTCAGGTTCAGCAGCAGCAGTTAATGAAGGAAAGGCACTTAGTGGACGATCATCAGGCACATTTTCAGCAGGCAAGTTCATCTCCTCAGCAGGCAGTTCTTTAACTGTTGTTTTCTCCTCCAGCTGATTTTCAACAAGCGGCTGTGCTGGTAGCATATCAGGAACTGGCACCGCAACTGTTTGTTTCACTGGTGGGGGGCCTGTTTTCCCGACTCTCTCGCTGGTTCAGCATACCTCTCAGGTACTGTAGGAAATGTGGGGACCTGTAGCGGCTCATGATGAAGGTCATATTCATCCCCGCTGTCTTCATCAGAATCTAGAGGCTGTGATCCAGGCTGATGTCTCTTTTCTTACTTTTGTCATCTTTAGTCATTTCTGGTTGTCTCTCAAAAGGTAAGTGGTCACAGGACATGAGCAGGTTTCTGTGCAGGACCCGGGAGCCGTCCCCTACCCTTTTCTGGTCTCAACTCATAAATCGGCAGGTCTGAACCCATTTGTCTCACTACTGTGTGAATTTGATCTTCCCAATAGTTACGGAGTTTGCCTGGTCCTCCTCTTTGGTGTCAGGTTTTTAATCAGAACTCGCTCGCCAGGCTGTAGCACTGAACTCCTAACTTTAGTGTCATAGTACTTTTTACTTCTTTCAGCAGCTTTCTGAGCATTTTCATTTGCAATGGCGTATGCTTCTTCCATTCCTCGTTTCCAGTTCTCCACGTAGTCTCGCTGGTTACTGGAACCTGCCTCTGTGCACAATCCAAAGAACATATCAACTGGAAGCCTGGGTGATCTCCCAAACAGAAGATAAAATGGTGAATAGCCAGTCACTTCGCAACGGGTGCAGTTATAGGCATAAACCAGTTTGTTTAGAGACTCCTTCCAGTTTGACTTTTTGTGTCTCAGTTAGTGTCTTTAGCATTTGCAACAATGTTCTGTTCATTCGTTCCACTTGACCGTTCCCCATCGGGTGGTAGGGTGTTGTTCTGGACCCGCCATGCTACTGAGTTTCTTTAACTGATGGAACAACTGATTTTCGAATTCTCCCCCTTGGTCATGGTGGATGCGGGAGGGGAACCCAAACTTCAGGGCAAAGTCATTGAAGATGAGATTTGCAGCAGTTTTTCCTGACTTTGATGTGGTGGCGTAGGCTTGAGTGAAACGTGTAAAATGATCAACAATCACGAGGATGTACTCATATCCCCCTTTGCATCTGTCGAGATGGAGGAAATCTATACATACCAGTTCAAATGGCTGTGTTGTCACAATGTTTGTCAGAGGAGCTCTTGTTTCATGGCCTGGCTTTTTCTGCTTGACACAGCTACAAGTTTTAGTCACATAGTGCTCAATGTCAGATTGCATATAAGGCCAGAAGAAGCGGTCACGTACTAGTGATACAGTGCGGTCAGTACCTTGGTGTCCCATGTTATTGTGCAACTCTTCCATCACTTTACCTTTGTACTGCTCTGGTAGAACTAACTGCTTCCGGGCTGTAGTGATTCTGTAAAGAATACCATCACTGTCGATTGTCAATTTGTCCCATTCTCTGAATAGGCATTTTGTCTTTGGACTGAATTCCTTTTGATCTTTAACTGGCGGTTTGGAACCAGACAGCTTGAAATCGAGCACAGGACGGATGACCGGATCAGACTCTTGTGCCTCTCTTATCCCCTCTTTTGGGATCGAGCTGATTGTTGCTGTAGTTATCTCACCTTCAGCTGATACTGACATAGATGCAGCTGAAATTGACCAAGGCACAAAAGGCTCTTTCTGTACCTCTACTGCTTGTATAGTGGCGGCAATGGTGTCTGGTGGAAGCTCCTCAGAACATTCTCTCATCAGTGACTCTACATCCAGTGGCATCCTCGACAAAGCATCTGCATCACCGTTCTCTGCCTGGCCTGTACTTTATTGTAAAGTGGAAATCAGCCAATTCTGCAACCCACCTGGAAGTGGTTGCGTTCAGTTTTGCAGTAGACAGAATGTAGCTGAGCGGGTTGTTATCACTGTATACAGTGAAGGTCGGAGCATAGTACAAATAATCATGGAACTTATCAGTGATTGCTCATTTTAGAGCTAGAAATTCTAGCTTGCCAGAGTGGTAGTGATAGTTCTTCTCAGCTGCTGTTAAGGTTCGAGAGCCATAAGCAATGACCCTAAGCTTCCCATCTTGCTCTTGATAAAGAACTGCTCCCAAGCCTTGGTGTGACGCATCAGTGTGTACAACAAATGGCTGAGTGAAGTCAGGGAAACCTAAGACTGGTGGGTGAAGCAGACACTCAATCAGCTGTTCAAGTGCCTGTTGATGCTGGTCAGTCCACAGGATTGGCTTGTTTGAGGGCACCACATGACTTACTTTCTTTGTTTTTGCTTTCCGTGGGTGGTCAGGTAATTTCTCTGAATCTGCTTTCAGGAGGTCATACAGACAGCTGGCCCTCCTAGAAAAGTCTTTGATGTACTGTCTGTAGTAAGTGAGTAAACCAAGCATTTTTTTCTGAGCTGGCCCACAGTCTGTGGTCTGATCTCTTTCAATGCTCTTACTGCTTCCAAAAATCGGCTGGGTCAACTTTGCTGCCGCTGCAGACACTATTCTGCCCAAATAATGGACCTGGGGTTTAAAGAGATCACACTTACTTGGCTTGAGTTTGATGCCATACTCTCTGAGACGCTGCAAAACCTTTTGCACATCATTCACATGGCTGTCGAAAGTTTTACTGAAAAACTAGCGTGTCGTCCAGATAAGGAATGCAGATGTTGTCCCCGGAGCCCTTCCAAACATTCCCTCCATACAACGCTGAAAAGCTGCAGGAGCGTTCATGAGGCCGAATGGCATACGTATCCACTCATAGAGTCCCCATGGGGTCACAAATGCTGTCAGTGATCTGCTTTCTTCCGAGATGAACCCTTGGTGATATGCTTTTCCCTGATCTAAAAGGGAGAACCAGGAATTACCACCTAAACTGTCCATGATGTCCTGGACCCGAGGGATGGGCTGGCGGTCGGGATGTGTCTTTCTGTTCAGGTCTCTGTAATCTATACACAACCGGAGGGTCCCGTCCTTCTTCCTAACGCACCACGACAGGTGAAGAATATGAAGAGTTTGACTTCCTAACCCAACCCTGGGCTATGAGGTCATGAAGGTAACCCTTCATCTCCTGATACAGTGGCCTGGGCACTGACATGTATGTGCGCTTGACTGGTTCAGAGTCCTTTAGAGAAATAGTCATTTTCAATCGTTCAATGCAGCCAATGTCATTGTCTGATCTGGAGAAGGAGTGACACTCTTCTCTAAGCATTTTCCTAACAACCTCTCTCTGTTCTTCGGTTAGGTGACTTAAACCTACTGGTGGATCCCACTGTTCAGTAGCAGTACATGGAGTTTGAACACTAGTGTGATTCACCGTGGCTGGGGTGACAGCTTTTTTCAAAGACTTGGGCAGGTAACACAGTCATAATGGTTTGTACTGTACCGATTATGGTGCGTCCTAGCAGGGCAATGTCGTGGTCAGTGGGGTTAGAGACATCAAAGCATGACAACTGGAAAAAACACCTTTCTTAACTCTGACTAGTGTGTCAAAGAACTCAAGTTCATCTGGCCACTGCGGGTTCAGGTCTGGCTGGAAAAGCATTGTCATGTCATCTTTGAAAGGCTGGGAAGCTACCCGGCACTCAATCTGAATGCTACTGTGTTTTGGTACAGCAACCTTCTCTTTCTTGGTCTTCACTGCGTATTCATCTGTCTGTTCTGCGCTAACAGCCTGTATAAAAGCCCTCACCTTATTTCTTTTGAGGCTTGGGAAAGCTTTTTTCACTGTACTGTACCGTTTAGTCTTTTCGGTCATTGTCAGGATGTGCTCAATAACATTGAAACCTATGATGGGATGAGATAGGTGACAGCCTTTCATTACCAGCACTGGGATGATCAGTTCCTTCGTTTGGTCAGTTTCAGAGGCTAGCCGAAAAGTTGTTTCAATCCATCCCAGGTACGGCATTTCAGTCCCATTTGCTGCCGTCAATCTTAGATCATCAGGTGAGTCCAGAATTTCTCAAACATCCCTCAGCCTTGCGTTTGGGAGAGATTCCGCTTTCCATCGTTCATCAATGACCGATACCTGAGAGCCTGTGTCCCATAGAGCTTGGAGGTGGTGGCGATTCAGGTGACACTCAACAAGGCACTGTCTACCGACTAGCGAGGTGACCTTATGGGGGTGGCAACCTTGAGCTAGGGATGGTAAAGAGTGGGCATTTTCTTCTGTACAGGAAAGCTTTTCACAGGTAGAGTCCATTTTCAGGTGAGTGCATTTTTCTTATGTTTAGTCCAATGTTGGTTTTGACATCCTTTGGAACAGTACAGTGTCTCTTTACATGATGAACATTGTTTCAGGTTCTCAAATGAATCTTCTCTGGCACAATTTGCACATTTCTGGGACTTTTTGGTAGCTACGGTTAACACTTGTCCCTCAGCGGTAACTCCTTCCCCGTTTAAAGGGGCCTCTTTGGATGGTCTGACTCCCCGGATTTTACATCCAGCTTGAAAATGTTCTCCACTCCCACATCGGAAGCAGTGTGTGCAGCGTGCATCTGTTCTGGCCTGCTGGCAGACAAAACTACCTCCTTGGAGCTTGAGCAGAGCGGTTGGTATACAGGTTAGGTGCATATTGATACTGCGCAGGGTCAGGTGCTTGGGGCTGACTGTAGTTGCTGTAATACTGCTGCTGGGAAACAGGTGGCTGGGGGGTCCCTATCTGGCCTCCTAACTGGAAGTGGGCATGGGCATAAGGCGATGACTGAAACATAGGCTGCTGTAATGTCTCCTTAATCTGAGCAATCTCTGCACTGAGACCTTTGAGGAAGCTACACCTGTCTTAAGTTCAGCTAACTCTGTTAATAGTTCTGCAGGTATCTTAGCTTTGGCTTCCTTCACAGGACACTTTGCAGATGGCGTATCTTCTAACTGAACTACACTTACAGTTGTAGCAGGCTGTGGGGCATTAAAACGCTTTTTGTTTCGTCTTTCTATCTCATTAGCACAAGCAATGTTAGCTTCTCTAGCAAAACCTCATCTGATGTTTCGCTATCAAGCAGGAGAGGCTGCATGTCTATCCTGATACTGTCACTCTGGAGACCTGTAAGGACTGTGTGTAAACACATGCGCTGGACTAGAGCAGGGTCATCTTAAGCCCTGATTCTGACTCCTGGGACGCAAATAGTACTTTCTGCCTCAAATCTAAGACGCGCATCAGGAAGCTTTGAGGGGTCTCACTTGCTATGCTGTGCTTCTGAAGCTAGCTGTTTGTAAAGCTCTGTTGCACTCTTCTCTTGGAAGTGGGAACGCAGGGATGCATCTAAGTGTGGGAAGAGTTAGCTGGGGTTTACCTTCCAAGTAGCTGCGTAGCTGTGAGCCTGGAGAAATAGCCCTGATTACTGCGTCTACTATTTCTACCTCAGGATAGCCTCTGTTAAGTCCATTCTCAATCTGATGGGCAAGGCTGGAAAAAAGTCAGTTTATCTTTCTGGCCCGGTTCACCTATCTGACCAGAAATTTTTAACTCTTTGCGCCGTATGAGCCGGGCTGTGCACTGGGTGAGAGCTGCATGCTCTCTCTGAAGATGGGCAGGGGGTTGGGGCTGGCGCAGAGAATCACTGGCTTGGTCTGCAGTACTCTGCTCAGTTCCCACCCCTTGTTGTGGGGTTAGTTCTCAGTCCCTCTATTCTGTGATGTGTTCTGGCTGTTTCAATATCATGGTCAGTTTGCCCTGTCTTGCTATCTATGCCACTGATCATCTCTGTCATTTTGTCTTTAAGCAACAATAATTCCGACATGCCGCCATCTTCTAACTCTGCAACTTCCTCTCTTTCAAGGAACATCATAATGTGAGTCATCAGTGATATGCGGGATTTGTCTTGAACATCTCTTCTCTGTTCGCCTGATATGTCAAGGAAATCACATACGTCTAGTAACTTGTCTTTAGTCAGGGGTGTGCAATTCTCCTACTACCTCTTCCTGTAGTTCTTCCAAGGCGGTTGTCATGTTGACAGGACAGGAGGAACCTTTACTGTGCAGGAGTTGACTCTGAATTAGGTGGTCCTTACTGTCTCTGATGGTCTCTCAACGGCCTCAGTTGACACGACTTAACCCCCCAACTTCCAGCTCCCCTCGAACAGCAACACTTTCCTCACTGCAGCCTGCCTGGGTTGTTATGTAGGGATTTAGCTGGCTCGAATTCAGCGACCAGGATGTGGAAGCCGGACATCTGAGCAGCAATCTCAGCGGAGCCTCCAAAATGTTACACCCCTGAAAAAGGGAAGAAATAATCACGAACGTGACGCAGTTATGTTTCCTCACTGACAAATTTAGTGTAATGATTTTACAAAAATACCACATTTTACAGAACAACAGATCTACAGGAACCAGAGATTTGTAGGGTACAAAGCTTATTCAAGTCACAACAGCATAAACTGTAATTCACTAAAACATATACAAATGTTTCAATATAACTGTCAAACACAAAGTAGCTTTAGCTCAGTAACCCATAACTACATTTATCAACCATGTCAACAAAGTATTCAAAACACATTATACAAATAACCCCAAATATATTATTAACAACGCACATATTCATTCACAATTAGCATAAAATGGCAGCTACTCTCAGTACGAAGCTATATCGCTGCAACCAAGCAGATTACAGTCACACACGCACCTAATAACTCTCTTCAACTTAACTCTAACTTACTCAAGATGTTACTAACACATACCTTAAACTCTCTTCACAGGTTAGCAAGTTATTACATTCAAATTAACTCGTTTCATTATCAATAACGTACCTGAAAAAGGGGAAGAAATAATCACGAACGTGACGCAGTTATGTTTCCTCACTGACAAATTTAGTGTAATGAGAAAAAGACCGCGATTTCCCCAGGAAGTTGGGTGGAGACCAGAGCAATCGATCTCAGGCTCATAGATTAAGAGCATTTATTAGATCACAGATGAACACTTTTACCCTTAAATTAGGCACCACAAAATAAAGTAGTCAATATAACATTTACACATTCCTCTTACAATATTAACCCTTTGACTCTTGACGGATTTTAAACACATTTATGCATTTTATCAATCTCTATGAACTAGTACTGGATGCATTCTCTTTTTAACCTTAGATATTTTAAGATCCTTACATACCATGAACTTACTAATACTTTTTAGTGTATAACAGGCTATGAATATGTCCTTTAACCTGTCACA
>NW_025537741.1:0-28278 GCF_020615455.1 Coregonus clupeaformis | reverse complement strand
GTCTTGTTGTCTTCATTTCCTAATAATTGCTCCCACAGTTGATTTCTTCAAACCAAGCTGCTTACCTATTGCAGATTCAGTCTTCCCAGCCTGGTGCAGGTCTACAATTTTGTTTCTTGTGTCCTTTGACAGCTCTTTGGTCTTGGTGTCACGAGTTAACAAGGTGCCAGAACCAGAAGCAGACCAGGACAAGGTAAGTTGAAACGACAAGAGTAAGTTTTTATTTACAAATTCAAGAGTGATGCTGAATAATCCAGGGAACAGAGCGGGCGGCGTTGATTAGTTGTTGGGGGTGCAGTGGTTGATCCCATCGTGACCCGGCAGCCGCGACCACCAGGCAGAGGTTGGATAGAAGGTTCGGACTATGACTGCAGATGGAACAAAAACGGAGGTAAGTAAACAACAAACCAACAAGGTGCAAAAACAACAAAACTAACGCTAGAAGCTCTAAGACTGATACTCTGGTAAACCTACTGTTCATGGCTACCGATCCGGCAGGGAATGGATGTTAGGCCAGAGCCTAAGAAGGGTGGATGATCAGGACCAGGTGTGCAGATTGCTGATGGGATGCAGGTGCGGAAATCAAGAGACTCCCGGAGCTTCCAGAACCCCTCGGGAAACTGGAGATCATCCGAGCAGAAACACTAGTCCACAGACAGGACCCGACTCAGACTGCCGGGATCGTTACAGTACCCCCTCCGGCCAGTAACGCCACCGGGGCGGACTCCCGGAGCGCCAGGATGGAGGCGTAGAAGCTCACGGATGAGGTCAGCATCTAGGATCTCTGTCGCACGGAATCCAACTCCTCTCTTCAGGGACCATACCCTCCCAGTCCACGAGATGACTGAAACCCCGGCCCCGCCTGTCCTGGAATCCATGATGCGTCGCACCGTGTGGGCAGGACCACCTCCGATCATCCGAGGAGGAGGAGGGAGGAGGCGGAGGAGGCAACAGAGGACTGGGGAAAACAGGCTTGAGGCAGGGACATGAAAGGTGGGATGGACTCTGGCGTCCTCGGGAGTTTGAGTCGAACTGCCACCGGATTGATCACCTTCTCCACCACAAACGGACCAATGAACCCGGAACAACTTCCTAGACTCAGTCCGTAAAGGAAGATCCCGTGTGGCCGGACAGACCCTGGTCTCCGATGGTGTAGGTGGGAGCGGGGATCCGGCGACGATTCCGCCTGGAGCTGATACCGGTCCGAAACTCCTGAGTGCCTTTCTGGCCCGATGCCAGGTCCGGTGGCAACGACGATCTGGGCCTGAACAGAAGGCACTGAGAGCTCCCTTCTCCTGAGAAGGGAACAAGGGAGGTTGGTAGCCATACAGGCACTGGAAGGGAGACATCCCAGTGGCAGATGTAGGGGAGAGTATTGTGGGCATACTCAACCCAAGGCAACTGAGAGACCCAGGGAGGTGGGGGGTTGGAAGAGGCCAGGCAGCGTAGCGTGGATTCCATCTTCTGGTTGGCTCTCTCCGCCTGACCATTAGATTGGGGGTGAAAACCAGATGTGAGACTGACTGTAGCTCCAATGGCCAAACAGAAGGACTTCCAGACAGCAGAGGGTAAACTGAGGGCCACGGTCGGAAAACGATATCACTGGGCAACCCGTGGACCCTGGAAACCTCCTAACCAGGATCTCGGACGTCTCCGAGGCAGAGGGAAGCTTGGCAATTGGCACAAAGTGGGCGAACTTGCTGGAATCTGTCCACGATAAGTCAGAACGACCGTGTTCCCCTCAGAAGCGGGCAACCCAGTGACAAAGTCCAGGGCCAGATGCGACCATGGTTGGCGGGAATAGGGAAGGGGTGAAGTAGTCCAGAGCTGGGCCGATTGGTACCCTTATTCTGCGCACACACTGGACAGGCAGCAACATAACCCCGAGTATCCTCGGCCATGGCAGGCCACCAAAAAGCGTCTGCGGAAACGCGCATCGTCCGAGCGTACGCCAGGGTGACAAGCCATCTTGCTGGCGTGGGACCATTTGAGGACCGCAGGACGAACCGACTCAGGCACAAACAACCGACCGGGTGGACCGTTACGGGACCCGGGCCGTCCGAAGAGCCGCCATGGTTAAGGGCTGTAAGTAAGCATTTCACTGTAATGTCTGCACTTGTTGTATTCGGCGCATGTGACCAATAAAATTTGATTTGATTTGATTTAGGCTGCTGCAACATTTATGTAAATAGTTGTTGCTTTTGTGGTGAAATAATTTGCTGCGTCAATCTCACATTTAATGGATGATGCAATGGAAGCTATCAAATCATTCTGAATTGATTTCGACATCCCAGAGAAGACAGTAGAAACGTCCATATTCTCAGCAAGTAAAGCATCGTAATGTGCAATTACCTCTGAAAGCTCCTTGTAATTGCCCTTGTTAACGGAACTTTCCCTCTCATCGTGCCCCTAAGTAAAAGACAACTCTTGCCGATGAGCTGCTTGTGACCCTGTTTCTTCTTACCTTCTCGTAGTGTTGCGCAGTTTGAATACACAGACCATCCATTACATGATCGATGCAGCTTTTTCCAAGAAGGGGTTCTTCAACAGAAAATCCACTACATTGTTGTTAGCATTAGCTAGCCATTCTGGCGGAGAAAACTGCACTCTGGTAGCTAGCTAGCTACTTGCTACTAAAGTTAGCAAGGGAAATTGAAATAAATTCCACTAACTCAACACAAAAATACAGTTCTAAAACCAAGAAAACAATATATAATCCACCTCCTCCATCTCCTGTTGTTAAAATAAACTAATTTGAATGGAATATTATCCCAAAAATGCTCAACAATCACTCTTCACTCTCAATCTCTATCGAATATGTCACCAACTCACCAAGCTTCTCAACACATAGAATTCCCATAATGCTCTGCGGCACAACCCCAATACACCACACTAGGTTCATTCTCTGATCCCAATCCTATGATTTGATGGACAACATGTCAGTTCAGATTGCAAAAGCTTTGATTGATTAGAGAACGTCCTCCGGAAGTGGTCATAATTACCATGTAGGTCTATGGAAGGTGGTGAGACCTACGAGCCTAGGTTTTGTATTGAAGTCAATGTAGCCAGAGGAGGACGGAAAATAGCTGTCCTTCAGCTACACCATGGTGCTAGCCTAGAGTGTATTGTTGAGACTACTGTAGACCTGCATTGCCAAACAGTGTGTTTTAATCAGGTATTTGGTGACAATGAAATATTTAGTATAGTTTTATTTAAAAATGATAACTTTTTTTATGTTTAATAGTTGTAAATTTTTCTGAAATGCACTGAGTAGGATGGTCCCCCCCCTTCCTCTTCTGAGGAGCCTCCACTCCCTCAGCTTTTTACCAAGACAGGGGCGAGGAAAACACTTTGTTATTGTTTCTACTGCTGATTGCCGCTTTAACCCTTTACACCCCAATAGATTTCTAGAATGCTGCTGTAGATTTCTGAGAATTTAAGATAAAGCTAATTTTATCACACATGTCAAACAATCAGACATAGCTCAAAAACAAAGAACAAATGACAAATACAAGTTAACTTAATTTTAAAGAGCACACTCTCTTCTTTAATATGACACCACAATCATGTCAATAGGGATAACACTAATTTTGTCTTCCATTGTGTAATGACACACTATCCCAAAATTGTTAACACAACCCAACAAATAGTTATATTTAAATTGTAGTAAATTTGACTAAATTACTCACTCAAAATGTACCAAGTATAATATATTATACTTGCATACATTTCTAAATAATAATACAACATGTGACCAGAGGACAATATTCAGAAAGTATTTCAAAACCCACACAAAGTAGGCTATTTGATTGAAAACGATTCTTACTGTTGTAACAATGTAAAAACTATTCAGAGACTATTTCAAAATGCAGATAACCTCTCTCAATAAGATTTAGTACAGACCAGGTCTGAAACAAACTGTAGAAATAGTAGTCTACTTTGACAACAATTCAGTGAATGCAACAAGTATTAGATAGACAGATAAAAGAGAGAAGACACAAAACACAACAACTGTTCAGAGACAATTGTATAAATTACAATATTTCCCTTTAAGACTTGTAGGAAGAAATTAATGTCACACTGTCACTTGAGTGTTTGCATTTAGCTTACAACAAGCCATGAAACTTCTTGAAGCACGGCCCCATCCTACAAAGTGGCACAAAATTTTAAAATAGTACTATGACAACAATTTAGTGTATGCAACAAGTGTTAGATAGAGAAAGATTCAGATAAAAATCCAAATGCAACCACACAAAGTCAGCTATTGAATTCACAAACATTCTTACTTCTGTAAAAATACAAACAACTATTCAGAAACTATTAAAAATGTAGATAACCTCTCTCAATAAGATTTAGTACGGACTAGGCCTTACACAAAATGTAGAAACAGTAGCCGGCTTTTACAGCAATTAAATTCTTGTTTTTTAAATATATTTTCCTTCTTTATTGTTTTCCCCTAACCCTACCACCCCTCCCCTATCAGAACTCAGGATAAGACCCCGATGCAGACAGTTCAAATCACAGATGTTTATTAACAAAACAGGGGGCAGGCAGGACGACAGGTCAAGGGCGGGCAGAGGTTGGTAATCCAGGGCAGAGTCAGTAAGGTACAGAACGGCAGGCAGACTCAGGGTCAGGGCAGGTAGAGTGGTCAAAACCGGAAGAATAGAAAAACAGGGGCTAGGGAGAAACAGGAGTACTGGAAAAACACGCTGGTAGGCTTGACAAAACGAACTGGCTATAGTCAAACATAGAACACAGGTATAAATACACTGGGGATAATGGAGAAGATGGGCAACACCTGGAGGGGGGTGGAAACAATCACAAAGACAGGTGAAACAGATCAGGGTGTGACACTAATTGGAGTAAACCAATGAACAACAACATTTAGGCTTCTACTCCCAGCTTATACATACCATATACATTTTACGGACACAGTACATTTTACATTAGTTATCTTTTTTTTCTTCTTTTTTTTGACCCACCCTTTAGCTGCCCTCAACCCCTCTCATCTATCTCTGAAAACCATCCAGTTTTGATTTCTACTTGACATATATTATTCAACTATGCCGTAATGTTTCACAAAAATTCTGAACCTTTCTATTCTCATAGTTTCTACAGATTGTAAATTAAAGATGAACATTTTTACCAAGAGTATTATTATATTATTGATCGATTGACTATGGCTTTTGAAGTCACCCAGCAGTGCTATTTGCAGAGACAGCTTTAAGTAAATGTTGTGATTGTTCAGCCATTCCTGAACCTGCGACCAAAACTAAGCTAGAAATGGGCAGTACTAAAACAAGTGCAGAGTTGGAGTGGTTTGTATCTCCCATATACATAACATTCTATTGGTTGCAAGAACTAATAATTTAAATTGAAAAGCTCTAACTTTTGAATCCAGTGTTGTTTTGTGTATCAGTTCATAAACCAGGTGCCATGGAATCGGCATATCGAACATCTCTTCCCAACTGTTTTGCAACCTATATGGCTCAGTTGCCAACTTTTTGGTCCTTAAATGGAACTGGTAAAATTGTATATTCATCACAACATTTTAAAACCAATTTTTTTTGTCTTTAATGCAAGGCCAACAGACAAGTTCTTTACCTTCTCCCCCCTTCCACTTGCCTCCTCTATTTATGTGGTAATGCTGCAATCAGTTTGTTGTAATTTTGGATAGAGAAGACATTTCCATATATTTTTTTTTAGCTGCATGTGTGACATGACTCCACCAGTCCTATTTTCAATATCATTAACAAAGATTACAATATATTTGTATTTTACAAGGGTACTTAAGTTTAGCCGTAATATTTGTTGTAATACTTGTTTTGTCTTTTCTGGAGGATTAAATTGAAATTACAACCAGCTTTCTATGGCTTGTTAAATTTTTTGATATTTTGCAGATTATTAAGTTTTCAAATAATCGAGAGAGAGAGTTATAATTTGAATAAATGGAAAAAGGGAAAGGGGATATCTAGTCAGTCATACAACTGAATGCATTCAACTGAAATGTGTCTTTCGCATTTAACTCAACCTCTCTGAATCACAGAGGTGCGGGGGGCTGCCTTAATCGATATCCACGTCATCGGTGCCCGGGGAACAGTGGGTTAACTGCCTTGCTCAGGGGCAGAACGACAGATTTTTACCTTGTCAGCTCGGGGTTTCGATCCAGCAACCTTTCGGTTACTGGCCCAACGCTTCTACCTGCCAGGCTACCTGCCGCCAAAAGGCCATTTCTGAACACGGGGTGAGCCATTCTTAATAATCTGCTGGAAAACCAGGTCAGATTTAAGTCTGATTTAACTTTTATGACTGAGGCCTTTAGTGAGAGGTTCAATGCTTTAATCTTTAATACGTTTTGCCCTCCAAATTCATATTCATTATATAAATAGGCCCATTTAATTTTATCTGACTTGCCGTTCCAAATGAAGTGGAATATGTTTTGCTCATATAATTTAAAAAACAAGTAATTCAGTGTAGGCAGGGCCATAAGTAAAAAGGTAAACTGGGATAAGACAAAATAATTATTCAGTGTGATTTTTTTCACAAATATACAGGTATTTACCTTTCCATGGTAGCAAGATCTTATCTACATATTTTTGCTAACTTTCTATTAAAATGTATCGTAGTGAGATCATTTCTTTCTTTTGGGATACGAATACCAATTATGTCCAATTCCCTGTCAGACCATTTTATTGGTAACTACACAGTAATGTAAAAAGTTGTATATTTTTGCGATCCAATACGTAATATGGTAGACTTATCATAGTTTGGTTGTAATCCAGAGATGTTAGAGAAATTATCTAGATCCTCTATGAGGCTGTGCAGAATCCAAATTGCGGATTTAAAAGAAAACATGAGTCATCAGCGTACAATGACACGTTTGTTTTTAAGCCCTGGATTTCTAGCCGCTTGATATTCTTATTGGATTTGATTTAAATAGCTAACACTTCGATGGCCATAATAAATAGACTGGACAAAAATATGAACGTAACATGTAAAGTGTTGGTTCCATGTTTCATGAGCTGAAATAAAAGATCCCAGAAATGTACCATACGCACACAAAGCTTATTTCTCATAAACGTTGTGAACAAATTTGTTTACATTCCTGTTAGTGAGCATCTCTCATTTGCCAAGATAATCCATCCACCTGACAAGTGTGGCATATCAAGAAGCTGATTAAACAACAGGATCATTACACAGGTGCACCTTGTACTGGGGACAATAAAAGGCCACTTAAAATTTGCAGTTTTGTCACACAACACAATGCCACGGATGTCTCAAGTTTTGAGGTAGTGTGCAATTGGCATGCTGACTGCAGGAATGTCCACCAGAGCTTTTGCCAGATAATTGAATGTTAATTTCTCTACCATAAGCCTCCTCCAACGTCGTTTTAGAGAATTTAGTAGTACGTCCAACCGCCTCACAACCGCAGACCACGTGTATGGCGTTTTGTGGGTGAGCAGTTTGCTGATATCAACGTTGTGAACAGAGTGCTCCTTGGTGGCAGTGGGGTTATGGTATGGGCAAGAATAAGCTACGGACAAAGAACCCAATTGCATTTTACCAATGGCAATTTGAATGCACACAAATACCTTGATGAGTTCCTGAGGCCCGTTGAGAGGCCCATTTTTTCTTTATTATCTGTGACCAACAGATGCATATCTGTATTCCCAGTCTTATGAAATCCATTGATTATTGCTTAATGAATCTATCAACGCAACATGCAACAATTTCATTGATTTTACTGAGTTACAGTTCACAATGGGAAATTAGTCAATTGAAATATATCCATTAGGCCCTAATCTATAGATTTCACATGACCGACTGCATCTGTTGGTCATGAATACCTTAAAAAAAAAACGGGAAAAAGGGAAAGGGGGATACCTAGTCAGTTATACAACTGAATGCATTCAACTGAAATGTGTCTTTCGCATTTAACTCAACCTCTCTGAATCAGAGAGGTGCGAGGGGCTGCCTTAATCGACATCCAACAGTTCAGTTGTATAACTGACTAGGTATCCCCTTTCCCTTTTTCAATTTTTTTAAAGGTATTCATGACCAACATATGCATTCCCAGTCATGTGAAATCTATAGATTAGGGACATTTTCAGCTTCCAGGAATTGTGTACAGATCCTTGCGACATGGGACCGTGCATTATCATGCTGAAACATGAGGTGATGGTGGCGGATGAATGGCACAACAATGGGCCTCAGAATCTCGTTACGGTATCTCTTTCAGTGGCGGCTCCTGAAAAAAATTCTCAGGAGGGGGCAATTTTTCTGATGATTTAGGTGACCTACACACATTTAAAAAAGATATGTCCAGCAACAACATGAAGACAGGGGCAGCATATAAGTCAATACCAGAAGCATTTATTGACTGATCTGGGGAGATGGATTCCAGTTTCTGTGACAGATTATAAATAATCTCTGATGCCTTTGTTATATTAGCTTTTTGGTTGAATGTACTGTCGTAGTAAATATATAATGTTATAGCTTGGTCTGACTAAAATCTTGTGCATGACCCATTTTGTGTTGGGCGTTTGTTTTCAATCAATGCTGTTCTATCCTATAACAATGGACAAAAGAGTCCTATCTTGTCAGCCTTGTCAGCAGGTGGCCAAGGACAACACTCCACGCCATAGGTCTCTCAGTTCTTCCAACTCACGAGTTCTTGCTCTGAGGACACACACACACACACACACACACACACACACACACACACACACACATCATCACTGATAACACACACACACACACACATCATCACTGTTAAACACACACACACACACACACACAAAATCCCCTCTCTTTAGGCTGAACATTTGAAGACAGAGAACCCGACTCAGAGCCAATGCAACAGTGGAGGGGACCTCGCCAACTCATCAGGACCAATCAGAAGATCAGAACTACTAGATTCAACCTACATCATTTATTGTATAAAATGTCTGCACACAATGTTTTCGGGGCTCTCTTCAGATAGCTCCCTAAGAGTTTGACGAACGAGTCCGTGCACGCGATTCCAGATATCTTTACCTCTGAATAAACTGCCTTTATTATACCATATCCACCCTGTCCAAAGTCTCTACTTGGTCTCAGTTCTGCAGTAAACTTGTGATTATCAACAGTACACAACGGTAACAAACAATTGGGGGAACTCACGGGGCAGATAGTAAGGTCGCAGTGACACAGAAAGCAGTTCAATGTCGGGGTACAGAGTCGCTCTCTTACCAGGATCGATTTTCCCTGTGACTGTGTCAGATCGCGGTCCGCTCTGACCAGGGTGAAGCCGGCCGGCTCCACTTCTCTGTCCGGGACTCTGTCATCCAGCCAAGTCTCCCAGCTGTATTGGATTCCGCTGCCAGCAGCGTTTTCATTATTTAGTCCGTTCGTAGCGGGTATGTACACGATCAACAAGATCAGTCCAAAACCCACCACTGGAAATCCATGGTTGGCAGAATGTTTGTAAACTAAGTGTACAAATTAAAAACATAAAATAACGCCACTAAGTGTACAAATTAAAAACATAAGATAACGCCACACTGCAGGTCGCAACAGAGACGCTGCTAGCCGCTATTTTCTTAGTTACGTTCATGGTTACGTCACGTATGACGAAGCGCGTAGTGCAAGCCCACAGACACCCATAGAGATTGTATTGAAAGCTTTGAAATTTGAAAAAAATAGATTTTACATGGGAGTCTATGACAGACTTCTGGGCGATTTTCAACATGACTGAAATCGCCCCAAAAACGGGCGGGGCCATTTGAAGCACGACTTTAGCCTGATTTGACATTTAGTGGCAGTCAGATCAGATTAGAACACTGATAACTACTGTTGCCGTGATATAATTGATTAGAAAAAAAATCCCTTCCTTTTCCCGTTTGGCAGTGCGTCGCCCATATCGCCCTATTGAACACACCGCCCCTGATCTCTGTGCATTCAAATTGTCATCTATAAAATTAAATTGTGTTTATTGTCCATAGATTATGCCTGCCCATACGATAACCCCACCGCCACAATGGGGCACTCTGTTCACAACGTTGACATCAGCAAACCGCTTGATCAAGCGACGCAATACATGCCTGTCTGCCATCTGCCCAGTACAGTTGAAACCGGAATTCATCTGTTAACTCTTCTCCAGCGTGGCAGTGATCATCGAAGGTTAGCATTTGCCCACTGAAGTCGGTTACGACGCCTGAACTGTCATCAGGTCAAGACCCTGATGCGGATGACGAGCATGCAGATGTGTAATGGTTGGGGTGAGGTGTGACCCAGGTGCAGTGCAGGATATACCATAGGCAGTAGTCAGAGATGGTGAAACAAGGATCTTTACTGGTGATCCCGAAGCCAAAATACAAAATAACGGACTTATCACGATAAAAGAAAGGCAGAGCAAATAGGTCTCCAAAAACCGCTGACAGCCAAAATACGAAATACTATCTAAGTCTGAAACAAATAACAAAACAGGGAGAACACTTCTCCTGTACCTGTACATACATCTCCGATCAGACACTGAGTAGTACTGTTGGACATAGAGAAACTAGCAGAGAAAACTGAGCAAGGGAACACAGGGACGTGAGGGCATAAATACACAGGTGAACCAATAGACACAGGTGACACCAATAGGATTATGATTAGTCCCGACTGTGAGTGAGGAGGTGCCTAAGGAGGATGACACCTAGTGGGTCGCTCCGGAACTGCAGTTTAATCAGCTTCTTTATATGCCACACCTGTCGGTGGATGGATTATCTTGGCAAAGCAGAAATGCTCACTAACAGGGATGTAAACACATTTGAGCATTTGCATTTATATTTTGGCAAGTATAAATTCTAGTCATACTTTTTTCAAAGGCCTTTTTAAAATTAGGTATGAATGCCAGGCCTGGTTTCCCCGATTTTTCATAGTGTTCTATTGTTTCCAGTACTTGTCTTTTTATCTCCAATGTGTCGTCCTTGTAAAAAACCTGTCTGATTAGGATGAATAATATCCAACAATACCTTTTAATTTGATGTGGTATGCATTTTGCTAGAATTTTGGCAAGGGCCTCCAGCTTTTAGGTGGGTTGGATCGAGATATTTACCACCTGGGTCTTGTTTCAGTAATAGTGAAATCAGACCTTATTGTCTACCATTTGTATAGGAGTGTTTAAAACATGCTCAGAACGGACCTCTAAGTACATAAAAAAAAGGGGGGTCTCTTTTTCAGGGGGTGCCGACTGTCTCTCCTGGCTAAGTATGATGGGACTCCATCCAAATGCCGTGGCTTCCTACTCCAATGCTCCCAGAGCCCCCCACCACCGAGAGGGTTGCCACGGTCATTTCCCTGCTGACCAGGCCGGGCGTAGAGTGGGCTACAGCTGTCTGGGAGAGAGAGGAGAGGGAAGAGATGGGTTCCCTACGAGAGGTTCATGGCTCTGTTCAGGGTGGTCTTCGACAATCCACCGGAAGGCAGAGAGGAGGTGAGCGACTGTTCCAACTCCGGCAGGGTGCCCAGACCGCTACTGAGTACACCCTCACCTTCCCGGTGGCAGCCTCCATCAGGTGGAATGAACCAGCGCTCTGCACTCTATTCCATAGCGGACTGCCGCAAGGAGGTCCAGACGGAGTTATCATCGTTTTCCGCCAAACCCTTCCTGGCTATCCCTCAGGTGTTGTCTCTAAAGCTCTAGTGGATCCATTGCCATGGGGAATTTAATCGACCAGGCCCTCGCCTCCTCCCTGAACATCACCTCGTACCCGCTCTCCTCTCCTTTTCCGGTCCAAGCCCTGGATAATTGACCATTGGGATCCGGCACAATCACACACATCACAGCCCCACTCACCCTCACCGTGGGACCCATGCACCAAGAAAGCCTTCCCTTCCTCATCATCACCGGACCAGTACACAAAGTCATCCTCGGCCTCCCGTGGCTCCAACGTCATAACCCCACCATTTCCTGGTCGAGGATGAAAATCACCGCCTCGGCACCAGGATGCCGGAGGACCTGTTTTCCCTTACCCTGTGGTTCCACGTCAGTTGAGAGTCCTGTAGGTGTACCAAATATTTCAAGAGCTGCTCCACTACAGCCCCGTCGATGATAATGGGGGCGTGCTCGGTCCTCTTCTTTTTCCTTTAGTCCACAATCATCTCATTTGTCTTGATCATGTTGAGGGAGAGGTTGTTGTCCTGGCACCACACGGCCAGGTCTCTGACCTCCTCTCTATAGGCTGTCTCGTCGTTGTCGGTGATCAGGCCTACCACTGTTGTGTCATCAGCAAACTTAATGATGTTGTTGCAGTCGTGCCTGGCCATGCAGTCATGAGTGAACAGGGAGTATAGGAGGGGACTGAGCACGCACCCCTGAGGGGCCCCCGTGTCGAGGATCAGCGTGGCGGATGTGTTTTTACCTACAGTTGAAGTCGGAAGTTTCCATTCACTTAGGTTGGAGTTATTCAAACTCGTTTTTCAACCACTCCACTAACTTCTTGTTAAAAAACTATAGTTTTGGCAAGTCGGTTAGGACATCTACTTTGTGCATGTGACAAGTAATTTTTCCAACAATTGTTTACAGACAGATTATTTCACTTATAATTCACTGTATCACAATTCCAGTGGGTCAGAAGTTAACATACACTAAGTTGACTGTGCCTTTAAACAGCTTGGAAAATTCCAGAAAATTATGTCATGGCTTTAGAAGCTTCTGATAGGCTAAGTGACATAATTTGAGTCGATTGGAGGTGTACCTGTTGATGTAATTCAAGGCCTACATTCAATCTCAGTGCCTCTTTGCTTGACATCTTGGGAAAATCAAAAGAAATCAGCCAAGACCTGGTTCATCCTTGGGAGCAATTTCCAAACCCCTGAAGGTACCACGTTCAACTGTACAAACAATAGTACCCAAGTATAAACACCATAGGACCACGCAGCCGTCATAACGCTCAGGAAGGAGACGCGTTCTGTCTCCTAGAGATTAACATACTTTGGTGCAAAAAGTGCAAATCAATCCCAACAGCAAAGGACCTTGTGAAGATGCTGGAGGAAACAGGTACAAAAGTATCAATATCCACAGTAAATCTAGTCCTATATCGACATAACCTGAAAGGCCGCTCAGCAAGGAAGAAGCCACTGCTCCAAAACCGCCATAAAAAAGCCAGACTACGGTTTGCAACTGCACATGGGGACAAAGATCGTACATTTTGGAGAAATGTCCTCTGGTCTGATTAAACAAATATAGAACTGTATGGCCATAATGACCATCGTTATGTTTGGAGGAAAAAGGGGGTTGATTGCAAGCCGAAGAACACCATCCCAACCATGAAGCACGGGTTGGCAGCATTATGCTGTGGGGGTGCTTTGCTGCAGGAGGGACTGGTGCACTTCACAAAATAGATGGCATCATGAGGAAGGAAAATTATGTGGATATATTGAAGCAACATCTCAAGACATCAGTCAGGAAGTTAAAGCTTGGTCGCAAATGGGTCTTCCAAATGGACAATGACCCCAAGCATACTTCCAAAGTTGTGGCAAAATGGCTAAGGACAACAAAGTCAAGGTATTGGAGTGGTCATCACAAAGCCCTGACCTCAATCCTATAGAAAATGTGTGGGCAGAACTGAAAAAGTGTGTGCGAGCAAGGAGGCCTAGAAACCTGACTCAGTTACACCAGCTCTGTCAGGAGGAATGGGCCAAAATTCACCAAACTTATTGTGGGACGCTTGTGGAAGGCTACCCGAAACGTTTGACCCAAGTTAAATAATTTAAAGGCAATGCTACCAAATACTAATTGAGTGTATGTAAACTTCTGACCCACTGGGAATGTGATGAAATAAATAAAAGCTGAAATAAATCATTCTCTCTACTATTATTCTGACATTTCACATTCTTAAAATAAAGTGGTGATCCTAACTGACCCAAGACAGGACATTTTTACTAGGATTAAATGTCAGGAATTGTGAAAAACTGATTTAAATGTATTTGGCTATAGTGTATGTAAACCTCCGACTTCAAGTGTACATAGCAATCATTATAATAAAATATTTGTACCAATAGTAAATAAAGCACCCAAACAACAGCATTTTATAGTCAACATAAAATACACAGGCTATACATTTTGGGTCTATATAAAAGCCAGTGGAGGCTGGTGATGGGAGGATTGTTCATAATAATGGCTGGAATGGAGTGGCTTTTTTATAAAAATATATATAAACCTACAATATACAATGTATTAGCATAGACTATGTATTTTATGTTGACTATGACATGCTGTGGCTTTCGAGTGCCTTATTTACTGTTGGTACACATATATAATTATTGTGATTTTGTACCCCATACTCTATGTATGTTTATAGATTTGTTGTTTATTTGATGCATTGATGCAGGGCTCATCCGTAAAAGTATTGAAGCAGGCTCACCCTAGTAGTAAACTTGAGTTCTTACTGAATGTTTTTTATCTTCAATAATGCCAATGACTCAGATGACCTTAGGGAACCACCACATTCAAGTTGTCCATCCCCCACTCATTCAAATGTAGAAACTGGTTCTTCTAGTCTGACCCCTACTATGGTCTCTGGCTCCACACCTAGCCCCACCCGGCCATCTAGAGGTGTCCATGTCCACATTCCAGCTGCTGTAAAGGATTACAACAAGAGCATGGGAGGTGTGGACCTGTCAGACGCGCTGATATGCTACCACAATGTTCTCCACAAAACAATGAAATGGTAGAAGACATTGTTCTATCACTTCATTGACATTGCTGTGGTGAATGCATTCATCCTCCAGAAGGAAATGGCTAAGAGCTGTGGGAAGACCCCCATGACACAGCTAGCCTTCAGAGAGCTGCTCATCCAGGAGCTTGCTAACTACGGCACAAAGTCCACTGCAGCACCTTCTGTCCCCTCTTGTGTGGAGGACTGTGTGTTTTCTAAATACTGTAATTGTAAATAGTGGGTAAATCGTTTTCTCACTTTGTGTGTGGTTTGTTCACTTTGACATTAGATCAGTGTTGGCTGCTAACTTGGCCCTTATCTTAAATAGTTCACTTCTGTGTTGGGAGGCATTGGATCAGCATTCTCATCTCGTCTCCTGTTAGTACCTTTTATGAAGGGACGCTAATGATCCATCATGTATGACATTCCTGGGAGTGTGTAAACATTCATTTTTATTACCATAGCATTTTTGTATGTTCTCTATAGTTATGTACTTGAACATTTATCAATTGACCAATTCTACCACATGGAGGTCACTTGGGTACATTTGGGCTACCTCGTGAGGGACACCTGGGAGTCTTGATAAAAAATATGATCTTGTGTTGTCATCCTTCATTGTATCAGTCTGGAACTTTGCATAGACACTACTGCCCTCTTGTGGATAACATCTAAATTACCTCCAGCTTCCTATCTTCATTTCGAAGATTATTCAACAAAAATAAAAATAGAAAACTTATGTTTTTTGTTTGTTTTATCTTTTACCAGATCTATTGTGTTGTGTTCTCCTACATTAATTTCACATTTCCACAATCTTCAAAGTGTTTCCTTTCAAATAGTATCAATAATATGCATATCCTTGCTTCAGGTCCTGAGCTACAGGCAGTTAGATGTGGGTATGTCATTTTAGGCGGCAATTGAAAAGAAGGGTCTGATCCTTAAGAGGTTCATTCATTCCCACAATTGACTAATAATATTCGTAATAATGTAGGTACTTCCTACGAAGGATTGTTACCTATAACTGGCAGTAGAAAAGCTACATGTTTGGCAAGCAATTATTATTCATTTTATATTACAGCTTGTGAGTCCATCTTATACTATGCCTAACATCATTATCCCATAGCAACATATTATATGATTTTCCTTTTTTTTATACAGTCCCTAACATGGACAGTGTTGGGTGTTCCATTATTTAAAAAAATATATTGATTCCTTAAGTTATTTTCACAAGGCATTCAGCACCGCCATCTTCAGTCCACCATGTTCATTGGTCCTCTTCATTGTTCCACATCTCCCACTCTTTGCCCTGCGTCCACTCCGGATGCACACCACACACCCTCTCCTGCGCCCTTCAAACTTCACCAGGGAGTAGCCTGCTTTCAAATCATGAGTAACAACTCGGTCCACACCCCCTGATGCCACATTCTTGGCTCCCCGCTCCTGCCACTGTAGCCATCACAAAGCGAATGCACAAGCTGCATTTTAAATGCATTCAGGGACCAGCGCCTGCGGTTTCTGGGAAGGAACCTTTGCAGGGTCCCACACACTGGTCTAATGACGCCGCCCTCAGGGTACCATACAAAGGTAGCAATATGCCACGCAACAGCTTTGAGCAGCTATGTAGGTACAGTACATGCACTTTTTGGATCCAAAATCAACAAACGAGACAGACAAATTGCACAAAGTAAGCTGTGTGAAACTCCATGGAAACGACTCCCCTCTCTGGTGTGCTCTCCCTCTTTCTGTCCCTCTTCCTCCTCCTCTCCCTCCTCCTCTTCCTCTCCACGTTCCTCTTCCTGTTAATGTTCCTCTCCCTCCACTCTCCTCTCCCTTCTCTTCACTCTCCTCTTCCTCTCTCCCTCCACTCTCCTCTTGCTCCACTCCTCCCTCCTTTTCCTCCTTGCACTACATTTCTATCCCTCCAAATATCTCTAACTCCTCTTCCTCCCTGTGTTCTGCTGCTGAGCCCTGACTCTCAACATCACTTCCCTCACTTTCACTGACCTAGAGGAACAGAGTAACAGACATTATCTCTCTCCCGTCCTCTTGTTCTTTTTCTCAGCCATACACATACTCTCTATTAATCAACTCTTAGGGGTTTCCATAATAAGGTGTGTGTTAAACACACACAAAAACACACACAAACACACAGTATAATAATCTGGTAGCCCAGGAAGAGTAACTGCTGCATGCGCAATAGCAAATGAGGATCCTAATAAACTAAACCAAATCATGACGCTATACAGCACTTTCATTCAATCAATCAATTGTCAATCAATCAATCAATTAATCAAATCTCTTTACACAAAAACACACACACACATGTATACAATATCATCATGAAGCTATACAGCACTTGAATTCAATCAATCATCAATCAAAATGATTTAATAAAGCCCTTAGTGGGCAGATTGTTTCTCAGTTCATTGTGTGCATAGATGTTTGTCTGACTGATGGATAATCAGACAGGATAGAGCACACAAAAATACATTCATAAATATGTTCATAGATGACCTGCAGGGTTAGATTATAACGGTAAAGGCTATATATGGTACACACACACTTCAAGACCCATGGTCAGATGGCTTAGTTAGCTGGTGGTCTTTGTAAGGGGGGGTATTGTCCTGCTGAAATGTCAATTAATATCCCAGTGTCTGGTGGAAAGCAGACTGAACCAGGTTTTTTTGCCTGTCCTTAGTTCCATTACATTTATTTTTTATCCTGAAGAGTGGTACTCTGTAATGTGTTATATTGGATTTGCCCCAAACATAACAGTTTATATTTTTCCAGTATAACTTTAGTGCCTTGTTGCAAACAGGATGCATGTTTTAGAATATTTGTATTCTGTACAGGCATCCTTCTTTTCACTCTGTCAATTAGGTAAGTATTGTGGAGTAACTACAATGTTGTTGATCCATCCTCGAGTTTTCTCCTATCACAGCCATTAAACTCTGTAACTGTTTTAAAGTCACCATTGGCCTCATGGTGAAATCCCTGAGCAGTTTCCTTCTTCTCCGGCAACTGAGTTAGGAAGCACACCTTTATCTTTCCAGTGACTGGGTGTAATTAATAACTATGCTCAAAGGGAATTCAATGTCTGCTTTTTAATTTTGACTCATGTACCAATAGGTGCCCTTCTGTGCAAGGCATTGGAAAACCTCCCTGGTCTTTGTGGTTGAATCTGTGTTTGAAATTCACTGCTCGATTGAGGGACCTTACAGATAATTGTATGTGTGGGGTACAGAGATGAGGTAGTCATTCAAAAATCATGTTAAACACTATTATAGCACACATAGTGAGTCCATGCAACTTATTATGTAACTTGTTTAGCACTTTCTTTCTCCTGAACTTATTTAACAACTCACGAGTGGCGCAGTGGTCTAAGGCACTGCATTGCAGTGCTAGCTGTGCCACTAGAGATCCTGGTTCGTGTCCAGGCTCTGTCACAGCCGTCCGCGACCGGGAGACCCATGGGCGGTGCACAATTGGTCCAGCGTCGTCCAAGGTAGGGGAGGGTTTGGCCGGCAGGGATGTGGGTTTGTTTCCCACGGGGGGCCAGTATGAAAAAAAAAAAACATGTATGCATTCACTAACTGTAAGTCGCTCTGGATAAGAGCGTCTGCTAAATGACTAAAATTTAAATGTAAAATAACAAAGGGGTTGAATACTGACTCAATACATTTCAGCTTTTCATTTTACATTATTTTGTAAAAAATTCTAAAAGCATAATTCCACTTCGATATTATGGGGTATTGTGTGTAGGCCAGTGACAAAAAAATGTAAATGTAATCAATTTTCAATTCAGGCTGTAACACAATAAAAGGTGGGTTGTGAATACTTTCTGAAGGCACTGTATCTACATCATTGGGTAGCGTCCCAATATTCTCTACTTTCTCCCTAAGTGTACACTTGTTCACTTCCCTTCATGGATTTCAAAGGAAATGACTGCTATATGGAACTCCCTCTAGCCCATGGCTACACCAATCAAATCCAGTGGAGAGTAGTGGAAAAGTGCACACTTTAGGAGGAAGGAGAGATTATTGGCACGAACGCAGGGCATTTGGGGCTGTTTTATTCTGCCCCTGAGACTTCCTGTGTATGACCTTGTCTGTGCGAAGCGTCTAATCAATATCTGTATAATTGCAGAGAGGTGACTCATTTTAATTCCAATACTATGCCAAAGAGCATCATTTTTTAAAAGGACAGGTCATACGCATAGGTATTTTCAGATTGTGAAAGGAATTGCTGTTATTAACCCTCTCTCTTTTTCTCTCTATCTGGGACTAGGATTCAACCAATTTGTTCATTGCCAGAGTTCTATTAATGCTGTTATTTATGAACGGAGTGCAACTTTCACTGGGGACACGGGGGTCATATCCCCCCCACATTCTGAAATTGCATTTTTGTCCCCCCAAGTTTTATCATTGCAATGTGATACAAAAGAAGCAACGTTGTGCTTTAGGACCATGCGGACGCATCCGAGCGGTCGGGTAGGCTGTTTGGAGTGTTCACCCTGCTGGATTTAGGACCACGCGGACACCACAGAGCGAGCTGACAGGCTGTGTCAAGGCAAAGCTTCTGGAAGGCTGGCTGGACTAGCAAGGGAGAGTTGAGCATTGTTCAGTGTGTATGTGTTGCGCTCTTTCAACGAGTTGATAAAGCAAGCAGAGCAGAAGCTGGCTACTCTTTAGTTGACTGATGTAGCTGGCAAGGTAACTGCTATTTAACTTAACAGAAAAGTAATTATTAATGCATAGTCACTTTAACTCTACCCACATGTACATATTACTTCAACTACCTCAACTAGCCGGTGCCCCCGCACATTGTATATATATATATTTTTTGACTTTATGTTTTTCTTTACCCCATATGTAACTCTGTGTTGTTGTTTTTATCACACTACTTTGCTTTATCTTGGCCAGGTCGCAGTTGTAAATGAGAACTTGTTCTCAACTGGCTTACCTGGTTAAATAAATGTTAAATAAAAAAATTATAATAATAATAATAAATAAAATAAAAATATATATAAAAAAACAACTGTATATACAGTGGGGAGAACAAGTATTTGATACACTGACGATTTTGCACGTTTTCCTACTTACAAAGCATGTAGAGGTCTGTAATTTTTATCATAGGTACACTTCAACTTCAACAAAAAAATCCTGAAAATCACATTGTATGATTTTTAAGTAATTAATTTGCATTTTATTGCATGACATAAGTATTTGATACATCAGAAAAGCAGAATTTAATATTTGGTACAGAAACATTTGTTTGCAATTACAGAGATCATACGTTTCCTGTAGGTCTTGACCAGGTTTGCACACACTGCAGCAGGGATTTTGGCCCACTCCTCCATACAGACCTTCTCCAGATCCTTCAGGTTTCGGGGCTGTCGCTGGGCAATACAGACTTTCAGCTCCCTCCAAAGATTTTCTATTGGGTTCAGGTCTGGAGACTGGCTAGGCCACTCCAGGACCTTGAGATGCTTCTTACGGAGCCACTCCTTAGTTGCCCTGGCTGTGTGTTTCGGGTCTTTGTCATGCTGGAAGACCCAGCCATGACCCATCTTCAATGCTCTTACTGAGGGAAGGAGGTTGTTGGCCAAGATCTCACGATACATGGCCCCATCCATCCTCCCCTCAATACGGTGCAGTCATCCTGTCCCCTTTGCAGAAAAGCATCCCCAAAGAATGATGTTTCCATCTCCATGCTTCATGGTTGGGATGGTGTTCTTGGGGTTGTACTCATCCTTCTTCTTCCTCCAAACACGGCGAGTGGAGTTTAGACCAGACAGCTCTATTTTTGTCTCATCAGACCACATGACCTTCACATGACCTTCCTCATGATCATTGATGCCCCACGAGGTGAGATCTTGCATGGAGCCCCAGACCGAGGGTGATTGACCGTCATCTTGAACTTCTTCCATTTTCTAATAATTGTTCCAACAGTTGTTGCCTTCTCACCAAGCTGCTTGCCTATTGTCCTGTAGCCCATCCCAGCCTTGTGCAGGTCTACAATTGTATCCCTGATGTCCTTACACAGCTCTCTGGTCTTGGCCATTGTGGAGAGGTTGGAGTCTGTTTGATTGAGTGTGTGGACAGGTGTCTTTTATACAGGTAACGAGTTCAAACAGGTGCAGTAAATACAGGTAATGAGTGGAGAACAGGAGGGCTTCTTAAAGAAAAACTAACAGGTCTGTGAGAGCCGGAATTCTTACTGGTTGGTAGGTGATCAAATACTTATGTCATGCAATAAAATGCAAATTAATTACTTAAAAATCATACAATGTGATTTTCTGGATTTTTGTTTTAGATTCCGTCTCTCACACCCTAGTCATAGACTGTTCTCTCTGCTACCGCACGGCAAGCGGTACCGGAGTGCCAAGTCTAGGTCCAAAAGACTTCTCAACAGCTTCTACCCCCAAGCCATAAGACTCCTGAACAGCTAATCATGGCTACCCGGACTATTTGCACTGCCCCCCCACCCCATCCTTTGACGCTACTGCTACTCTGTTAAGTATTTATGCATAGTCACTTTAACTCTACCCACATGTACATATTACCTCAACTACCTCAACTAGCCGGTGCCCCCGCACATTGACTCTGCAACGGTACCCCCCTGTATATATAGCCTCCCTACTGTCACTTTATTTTACTGTATATATAGCCTCCCTACTGTCACTTTATTTTACTTCTGCTCTTTTTTTCTCAACACTTTTTTTTGTTGTTGTATTATTCTTACTTTTTTTGTTTAAAATAAATGCACTGTTGGTTAAGGGCTGTAAGTAAGCATTTCACTGTAATGTCTGCACCTGTTGTATTTGGCGCATGTGACCAATACAATTTGATTTGATTTGATTTGATTTGTACCTAGGATAAAAATTACAGACCTCTACATTCTTTGTAAGTAGGAAAGCCTGCAAAATCGGCAGTGTATCAAATACTTATTCTCCCCACTGTATAGCCTCCCTATTGTTATTTTATTTTACTTCTGCTCTTTTTTTCTCAACACTTTTTTGTTGTTGTTTTATTTTACTTTTTTATTAAAAATAAATGCACTGTTGGTTAAGGGCTGTAAGTAAGCATTTCACTGTAATGTCTGCACCTGTTGTATTCGGCGCATGTGGCCAATAACATTTGATTTGATTTGATTTGACTGATGGTTGCTGATAATGGGCCTCTGTACGCCTATGTAGATATTCCATTAAAAATTTGCCGTTACCAGCTACAATTGCCATTTACAACATTAAAAATGTCTAAACTGTATTTCTGATCAATTTGATGTTATTTTAATAGACAAAAAAAAAGATTTTCTTTCGAAAATAAGGACATTTCTAAGTGACCCCAAACTTTGGAACGGTAGCGTACACCCCCAGGAAGAATATGCCACTTTTTTTAAAGCAACCACATAGATTTCATTTTCATACATTCTTAGAATGTTTGGGAATTACGTATACTAAGGCATTTGTGAAAATTCTATAGTAATATAGAGTGGGAAAGCGGCTTTGCGTATGGACAATGAATAGACACTGCATTAAATAAAACAGAATACCAGTACACTATATCCAATCAGAGCTACAGTGGGCCTTTATACAAACAAGCCATTTGCCACACGGGCCTGCCATCATTCACTTTGAACTGGACTGTGTGTTTTTAGGCAGTTGCAACAGCGCGACTTTAGATCATTAGAACACATTCACCAAAAGCCAGAAAATTCACCTGAATGGATTTCTGCAAATATGTAAACACCACGGTAGTCCTCTTACATATGGGAACTTTACAGTCCTATTGATCAAACAACCATTAAAAGGTAGGCTCCTTCTCCCTCGGTTATGCATATCAACAACAACAAGATCAACAACTAATGCTAGCCAGAGCAAGATGACCTCAAATCTAACGAGTTGGCCGTCAAAATCGCTCTCATAAATGATGAGATATTGTAGCCTCCTCATCCTTCTGCAGCTTGCTTGCCAATGCATGCTTGTCCCAACCAAGCACCCAAGCTAACTGGCTAGAGTTGGCTAGCTTGCTAGCTAGCCACTTCCAGACACAAATGAGAGAACACCTCACTCTGACCATTTTACTCACCGTAGCAGAGCTGGTTAGGCTGTTTACATGTTATCTAGAGCGTACTTGACTAACTATTACTTTTTTGCCTACGTTTACTGACACCGGTCATATTCAGCGGGTGTTGTGTGTTAGTAAATTCATCAGTTGTTCTGTGCTCTGGCACACTCAGATGAGAGTGCTCTGAAATCGGAGTAGATAGCCAGAGTGAATGTGGGAAAGCAAGAGATATGCTAACTGTATAACAGTCATTCAAGTTCTCGCTAGCTAACCAAATAACACCTGCATCTCTAGCTGTGTATAGCCACCGAAAAACAATATAAGGGGGGAAAGCCAGTCACTCACCCACTCCTCCAATGGCATGACATGACATCCTCCTAGCAGCTAGCTAGCTAGCTATCTAGCTTGCTACATAAATAGATATGCTAGCCTATGAGCCATGACTTGTGATCATTGCCCTTGCTAGTTTGATTGTATTGACATTACCAGCCTTAGTTACATTCATCCGTTTTTGTCCAGAATATTGAGTCATTGAAAGTGAAACAGTGCATCCCAAATGGTGGCAGCAAACAATGTACCAGGCCAGATATGATTTACAACCTGATAGCAACATTTTCTGGACTACCAAGAAATGTATTGGTGAATTATATGAATCATGCATTGAACTGTATCCATCTATTCTGCCAACAATGCCTTAGTGTAAATCATGGAATGTTGGGTCAAATAGAACCTATTTTTAAAACCTCTTACAAAGTTGGTTTTGTAGCATAAACTGGGAATTTGATACTTTTGACTGATAATATGATTGTCTGTTTATTTCATATCTGCAAAGTAGTTAAAATGCTGTCAGTTCCACTTTAAACTTTAGGTCACCGGTTACTAAAGAAAGGCCTCTTTAGTGTCCTATGTTTTCGTAACTGTGACCATAATTGCCTACCGTCTGTAAGCTGTTAGTGTCTTAACGACTGTTCCACGGGTGCATTTTCATTAATTGTTTATGGTTCGTTGAACAAGCATGGGAAACAGTGTTTAAACCCTTTACAATGAAGATCTGTGAAGTTATTTGGATTTGAGCGAATTATCTTTGAAAGACAGGGTCCTGAAAAAGGGACATTTCTTTTTTAGCTGAGTTTTATATATACAGTACCAGTCAAAAGTTTGGACACGTTCTACTCCTTTTTCTTTATTTTTACTATTTTCTACATTGTAGAATAATAGTGAAGACATCAAAGCTATGAAATAACACATATGGAATCATGTAGTAACCAAAAAAGTGTTAAATAAATCAAATTATATTTTATATTAGAGATTCTTCAAAATAGCCACCCTTTGCCTTGATGACAGCTTTCCACACTATTGGCATTCTCTCAACCAGCTTCTCCTGAAACGTGATATTACGAACTGGCCATGACTGACCCAGCAGACTCGGACCAGCTCCGCAACGCCATCTCCTCCCAAGGAGCCACCATTGGAAGGCACGAGGAGTTGCTTCGTAGTCACATGGAAGGGTTCCAGACATTGGCTGAACGCCATGACTGAGCGTTTAACACATTGCTGGAGCAATTCCGCGGGTTGTCTGTTAGGCAGCCTACCATGATGGTAAACTCCCAGCCCCTCAGTAATCCGGGTGTTAGCAGCGCAGCCTCCCCGGCCACCCCGGTTTCCCGAGAACCCTGCTTACCTCCCCCAGAATGCTTCACTGAAGAGTCGGGAACCTGTCGAGCATTTCTCGCTCAGTGTTCGCTCATCATAGAGCTGCAGCCCTCCTCCTTCCCCTCGGACCGCTCTAAGATAGCGTACCTCATCACGCTCATGTCCGAGAGGGCTCATGCCTGGGCTACGGCAGTGTGGGAACAACAGTCGGCCTTATGCTTCAGTCTGGAGGAGTTAATGTAGGATGTAAAGAAGATTTTCGATGATCCATTGTCCAGGAGAGAAGCTGCCAGGAAGTTACTCAAGCTTCGGCAAGAATCCCGCAATGTGGCAGACTATGCAGTGGATTTCCGCCCGTTGGCAGCTGAGTGTGCCTGGAACCTGGATGCGCTGTTCGACACATTCCTGCACGGAGTATCGGAGGAAGTTAAGGATGAGCTTGCAGCCCGAGAATCTCGACTCACTCATCGCCTTGACCATTCGGATCGATGGACGACTATGGAAACGAAGGAAGGAGAGGAAGTCCGATTCCACCTCGCCTCCGAGGCATCCCGGAAGTCCCCGACAACTCCATTGCCGAAAGAACCCGAGGCTACCCGAGTATTGCGGGCCTACTGGTAATTTTGTGTCCACCTGTCCACTAAAAGACCAGGCTCACCGGTAGGAGCGAGTACTCTGGTGGGCCATACGGATAACTTTTCCTCTCCCCTTACTCGCACCCCCTTTCATGCCATCGTGCTGTGGGGGAACCAGTCGAAATCTCTCCGGGTACTCATCGACTCTGGGGCCGATGAGAGCTTTATTGACGCCACACTGACGTCCGAGCTGGGCATCCCCACTCAGCCCCTCTCCATTCCCATGGATGTTAGAATGCTGGATGGTGGCTCTGTAGGCCGGTTCACCCACAATGCCACCCCCATCAACCTACGAGTATCAGGGAACCACAACGAGACAATCCAATTCCTTCTAATTAAGTCTCCTCAGATTCCCATGGTGTTGGGTTTCTCTTGGCTCCAGCGACACAACCCCTTTATTGACTGGTCTACTGGTGCCATCATGGGCTGGACAAAACCCTGAGCCTGTGCATCGACTACCGGGGCCTCAACGACATCACGGTGAAGAACTGCTACACGCTACCACTCATCTCCTCGGCCTTCGGGCCGCTCCAGGGGGCCAACGTGTTCTCCAAGATGGACCTACGGAATGCCTACCACCTGGTGTGAATACGGGAGGGGGACGAGTGGAAGACTGCATTCAACACGGCCAGCGGTCACTACGAGTATCTGGTCAGGCCATTTGGCCTTACCAATACTCCAGCTGTGTTCCAGGACCTGTTTAATGATGTTCTCTGCGACATGTTGAACCGGTTTTGACTTCGTCTACCTCGACGACATCCTCGTCTTCTCCCTCTCCACCAAAGAACACAAGCTCCACGTCCGACAGGTCCTCCAACGCCTCCTGGAGAACCACCTTTTTGTGAATGTGGAGAAATGTGAATTCCATCGCTCCACCATCCCCTTCCTCGGCTACATCATCGCTGCAGGGAGTGTACAGATGGATCCCGAGAAGGTGAGAGCGGTGGTGGATTGGCCCCAGCCTACGTAAAGAGTGTAGCTGCAACATTTCCTGGGATTCGGCAACTTTTACCGGCGCTTTATCCGGGGTCACAGCACCCTGGCTTCCCCCCTGTCTGCATTAACCTCTTCCAATGTTCCATTCACATGGTCTCCAGCTTCTGACTGGGCATTCCGGGACCTCAAACACCGTTTCACCACTGCTCCCATCTTGGTTCATCCTGACCCGTCCCGCCAGTTCTTAGTGGAGGCCGATGTTTCAGATGTCGGAGTGTGGGTGATCCTTTCCCAGTGTTCGGCCCTTGACCTCAAGATACATCCCTGTGCCTTCTCCCATTGCCTCAACACCACGGAGAGGTGTGGGGAATCATGATTTTCTCGCGGTGACGATGGCGTTGGAGGAGTGGAGGGACTGGCTGGAGGGGGTGGAACATCTGTGTATTTATACCTGTGTTCTCTGTTTGTCTGTTGCCAGTTCATTTTGTTTCTTCAAGCCTACCAGCGGTTTTCCCCTTGCTCCTGTCTTTCTCAAGTTCTTGTTTTCTAGTTTTCCCGGTTTTGACCATTTTACCTGCCCTGACCCTGAGCCTGCCTGCCGTTCTGTTCCTTATCACACCACCCTGGATTATTGACATCTGCCTGCCTTGACCCTGAGACTGCCTGCCATTCTGTACCTTTTGGACTCTGATCTGGATTACTGACCTCTGCCTGCCCTTGACCTGACGTTTGCCTGCCCCCTGTTTTTTGTGACAAACTTTTGTTACTTCTACACTGTCTGCATCTGGGTTTTCTCCTGAAATGTGATAAACATTCTTAGTAGATTTTCCACTAAAATATGTTTTTTCTTCTCCTGTTAAAGTTTGTAGAACAGAACTAACCAATGTGTAATGTAAACTACTGCATGCCATGTCTGATTCATAAGTAACACTACCTTTCTCCATTCCTTCTGTGTCCCTCTCCCAGTCAATTTCTCAAATAATCTCATCCAGATGTGTATACTTCAAGTTCGATTTAGCTATAACATTCTTAGTAGGTTTTCCACTAAAATACTTTTTTGCTTCTCCTGCTATAGTTTGTAGAACAGAACGAACCAATGCGTAATGTAAACTACCGCGCGCCATGTCTGATTCATATAAGGAACTAACCCTAATACACACATCTCTTACAAAATGGCTGTTTCTCAACCAAGGACCATCTCATACTCATATATAGTGGGGGAAAAAAGTATTTAGTCAGCCACCAATTGTGCAAGTTCTCCCACTTAAAAAGATGAGAGAGGCCTGTAATTTTCATCATAGGTACATGTCAACTATGACAAACAAAAGGAGAAAAAAAAATCCAGAAAATCACATTGTAGGATTTTAAATTAATTTATTTGCAAATGATGGTGGAAAATAAGTATTTGGTCAATAACAAAAGTTTCTCAATACTTTGTTATATACCCTTTGTTGGCAATGACACAGGTCAAACGTTTTCTGTAAGTCTTCACAAGGTTTTCACACACTGTTGCTGGTATTTTGGCCCATTCCTCCATGCAGATCTCCTCTAGAGAAGTGATGTTTTGGGGCTGTCGCTGGGCAACAAGGCCTTTCAACTCCCTCCAAAGATTTTCTATGGGGTTGAGATCTGGAGACTGGCTAGGCCACTCTGGGACCTTGAAATGCTTCTTACGAAGCCACTCCTTCGTTGCCCGGGCGGTGTGTTTGGGATCATTGTCATGCTGAAAGACCCAGCCACGTTTCATCTTCAATGCCCTTGCTGATGGAAGGAGGTTTTCACTCAAAATCTAACGATACATGGCCCCATTCATTCTTTCCTTTACACAGATCAGTCGTCCTGGTCCCTTTGCAGAAAAACAGCCCCAAAGCATGATGTTTCCACCCCCCATGCTTCACAGTAGGTATGGTGTTCTTTGGATGCAACTCAGCATTCTTTGTCCTCCAAACACGACGAGTTGAGTTTTTACCAAAAAGTTCTATTTTTGGTTTCATCTGACCATATGACATTCTCCCAATCCTCTTCTGGATCATCCAAATGCACTCTAGCAAACTTCAGACGGGCCTGGACATGTACTGGCTTAAGCAGGGGGGACACGTCTGACACTGCAGGATTTGAGTCCCTGGCGGCGTAGTGTGTTACTGATGGTAGGCTTGTTACTTTGCTCCCAGCTCTCTGCAGGTCATTCACTAGGTCCCCCCGTGTGGTTCTGGGATTTTTGCTCACCGTTCTTGTGATCATTTTGACCCCACGGGGTGAGATCTTCGCGTGGAGCCCCAGATCGAGAGAGATTATCAGTGG
>NW_025537740.1:0-28281 GCF_020615455.1 Coregonus clupeaformis | reverse complement strand
TGATATCTAACCAGCCCAGAGGCTTGAAGAGACATTAGACTGTCTGACTGATATCTAACCAGCCCAGAGGCTGGAAGAGACATTAGACTGTCTGACTGATATCTAACCAGCCCAGAGGCTTGAAGAGACATTAGACTGTCTGACTGATATCTAACCAGCCCAGAGGCTTGAAGAGACATTAGACTGTCTGACTGATATCTAACCAGCCCAGAGGCTTGAAGAGACATTAGACTGTCTGACCTGCACTGCCTCCTCCTGACTGATATCTAACCAGCCCAGAGGCTTGAAGAGACATTAGACTGTCTGACTGATATCTAACCAGCCCAGAGGCTTGAAGAGACATTAGACTGTCTGACTGATATCTAACCAGCCCAGAGGCTTGAAGAGACATTAGACTGTCTGACTGATATCTAACCAGCCCAAAGGCTTGAAGAGACATTAGACTGTCTGACTGATATCTAACCAGCCCAGAGGCTTGAAGAGACATTAGACTGTCTGACCTGCACTGCCTCCTCCTGACTGATATCTAACCAGCCCAGAGGCTTGAAGAGACATTAGACTGTCTGACTGATATCTAACCAGCCCAAAAGCTTGAAGAGACATTAGACTGTCTGACTGATATCTAACCAGCCCAGAGGCTTGAAGAGACATTAGACTGTCTGACCTGCACTGCCTCCTCCTGACTGATATCTAACCAGCCCAGAGGCTTGAAGAGACATTAGACTGTTTGACTGATATCTACCCAGCCCAGAGGCTTAAAGAGACATTAGACTGTCTGACTGATATCCAACCTGCTCAGAGGCTTGAAGAGACATTAGACTGTCTGACTGATATCTAACCAGCCCAGAGGCTTGAAGAGACATTAGACTGTCTGACTGATATCTAACCAGCCCAGAGGCTGGAAGAGACATTAGACTGTCTGACCTGCACTGCCTCCTCCTGACTGATATCTAACCAGCCCAGAGTCTTGAAGAGACATTAGACTGTCTGACTGATATCTAACCAGCCCAGAGGCTTGAAGAGACATTAGACTGTCTGACTGATATCTAACCAGCCCAGAGGCTTGAAGAGACATTAGACTGTCTGACTGATATCTAACCAGCCCAGAGGCTTGAAGAGACATTAGACTGTCTGACTGATATCTAACCAGCCCAGAGGCTTGAAGAGACATTAGACTGTCTGACTGATATCTAACCAGCCCAGAGGCTTGAAGAGACATTAGACTGTCTGACTGATATCTAACCAGCCCAGAGGCTTGAAGAGACATTAGACTGTCTGACTGATATCTAACCAGCCCAGAGGCTTGAAGAGACATTAGACTGTCTGACTGATATCTAACCAGCCGAGAGGCTTAAAGAGACAGTCTGACTGATATCTAACCAGCCCAGAGGCTTGAAGAGACATTAGACTGTCTGACTGATATCTAACCAGCCTAGAGGCTTGAAGAGACATTAGACTGTCTGACTGATATCTAACCAGCCCAGAGGCTTGAAGAGACATTAGACTGTCTGACTGATATCTAACCAGCTCAGAGGCTTGAAGAGACATTAGACTGTCTGACTGATATCTAACCAGCCTAGAGGCTTGAAGAGACATTAGACTGTCTGACTGATATCTAACCAGCCCAGAGGCTTGAAGAGACATTAGACTGTCTGACTGATATCTACCCAGCCCAGAGGCTTAAAGAGACATTAGACTGTCTGACTGATATCCAACCTGCTCAGAGGCTTGAAGAGACATTAGACTGTCTGACTGATATCTAACCAGCCCAGAGGCTTGAAGAGACATTAGACTGTCTGACTGATATCTAACCAGCCCAGAGGCTTGAAAATACATTAGACTGTCTGACTGATATCTAACCAGCCCAGAGGCTTGAAGAGACATTAGACTGTCTGACTGATATCTAACCAGCCCAGAGGCTTGAAGAGACATTAGACTGTCTGACTGATATCTAACCAGCCCAGAGGCTTGAAGAGACATTAGACTGTCTGACTGATATCGAACCAGCCCAGAGGCTTGAAGAGACATTAGACTGTCTGACTGATATCTAACCAGCCCAGAGGCTTGAAGAGACATTAGACTGTCTGACTGATATCTAACCAGCCCAGAGGCTTGAAGAGACATTAGACTGTTTGACTGATATCTAACCAGCCCAGAGGCTTGAAGAGACATTAGACTGTCTGACCTGCACTGCCTCCTCCTGACTGATATCTAACCAGCCCAGAGGCTTGAAGAGACATTAGACTGTCTGACTGATATCTAACCAGCCCAGAGGCTTGAAGAGACATTAGACTGTCTGACTGATATCTAACCAGCCCAGAGGCTTGAAAAGACATTAGACTGTCTGACTGATATCTAACCAGCCCAGAGGCTTGAAGAGACATTAGACTGTCTGACTGATATCTAACCAGCCCAGAGGCTTGAAGAGACATTAGACTGTCTGACCTGCACTGCCTCCTCCTGACTGATATCTAACCAGCCCAGAGGCTTGAAGAGACATTAGACTGTTTGACTGATATCTAACCAGCCCAGAGGCTTGAAGAGACATTAGACTGTCTGACTGTTATCTAACCAGCCCAGAGGCTTGAAGAGACATTAGACTGTCTGACTGATATCTAACCAGCCCAGAGGCTTGAAGAGACATTAGACTGTCTGACTGATATCTAACCAGCCCAGAGGCTTGAAGAGACATTAGACTGTCTGACTGATATATAACCAGCCCAGAGGCTTGAAGAGACATTAGACTGTTTGACTGATATCTAACCAGCCCAGAGGCTTGAAGAGACATTAGACTGTCTGACCTGCACTGCCTCCTCCTGACTGATATCTAACCAGCCCAGAGTCTTGAAGAGACATTAGACTGTCTGACTGATATCTAACCAGCCCAGAGGCTTGAAGAGACATTAGACTGTCTCACTGATATCTAACCAGCCCAGAGGCTTGAAGAGACATTAGACTGTCTGACCTGCACTAACTCCTCCTGACTGATATCTAACCAGCCCAGAGGCTTGAAGAGACATTAGACTGTCTGACTGATATCTAACCAGCCCAGAGGCTTGAAGAGACATTAGACTGTCTGACTGATATCTAATCAGCTCAGAGGTTTGAAGAGACATTAGACTGTTTGACTGATATCTAACCAGCCCAGAGGCTTGAAGAGACATTAGACTGTCTGACTGATATCTAATCAGCTCAGAGGCTTGAAGAGACATTAGACTGTCTGACTGATATCTAACCAGCCCAGAGGCTTGAAGAGACATTAGACTGTCTGACTGATATCTAACCAGCTCAGAGGCTTGAAGAGACATTAGACTGTCTGACTGATATCTAACCAGCCCAGAGGCTTGAAGAGACATTAGACTGTCTGACTGATATCTAACCAGCCCAGAGGCTTGAAGAGACATTAGACTGTCTGACTGATATCTAACCAGCCCAGAGGCTTGAAGAGACATTAGACTGTCTGACTGATATCTAACCAGCCCAGAGGCTTGAAGAGACATTAGACTGTCTGACTGATATCTAACCAGCCCAGAGGCTTGAAGAGACATTAGACTGTCTGACTGATATCTAACCAGCCCAGAGGCTTGAAGAGACATTAGACTGTCTGACTGATATCTAACCAGCCCAGAGGCTTGAAGAGACATTAGACTGTCTGACCTGCACTGCCTCCTCCTGACTGATATCTAACCAGCCCAGAGGCTTGAAGAGACATTAGACTGTCTGACTGATATCTAACCAGCCCAGAGGCTTGAAGAGACATTAGACTGTCTGACTGATATCTAACCAGCCCAGAGGCTTGAAGAGACATTAGACTGTCTGACTGATATCTAACCAGCCCAAAGGCTTGAAGAGACATTAGACTGTCTGACTGATATCTAACCAGCCCAGAGGCTTGAAGAGACATTAGACTGTCTGACCTGCACTGCCTCCTCCTGACTGATATCTAACCAGCCCAGAGGCTTGAAGAGACATTAGACTGTCTGACTGATATCTAACCAGCCCAAAAGCTTGAAGAGACATTAGACTGTCTGACTGATATCTAACCAGCCCAGAGGCTTGAAGAGACATTAGACTGTCTGACCTGCACTGCCTCCTCCTGACTGATATCTAACCAGCCCAGAGGCTTGAAGAGACATTAGACTGTTTGACTGATATCTACCCAGCCCAGAGGCTTAAAGAGACATTAGACTGTCTGACTGATATCCAACCTGCTCAGAGGCTTGAAGAGACATTAGACTGTCTGACTGATATCTAACCAGCCCAGAGGCTTGAAGAGACATTAGACTGTCTGACTGATATCTAACCAGCCCAGAGGCTGGAAGAGACATTAGACTGTCTGACCTGCACTGCCTCCTCCTGACTGATATCTAACCAGCCCAGAGTCTTGAAGAGACATTAGACTGTCTGACTGATATCTAACCAGCCCAGAGGCTTGAAGAGACATTAGACTGTCTGACTGATATCTAACCAGCCCAGAGGCTTGAAGAGACATTAGACTGTCTGACTGATATCTAACCAGCCCAGAGGCTTGAAGAGACATTAGACTGTCTGACTGATATCTAACCAGCCCAGAGGCTTGAAGAGACATTAGACTGTCTGACTGATATCTAACCAGCCCAGAGGCTTGAAGAGACATTAGACTGTCTGACTGATATCTAACCAGCCCAGAGGCTTGAAGAGACATTAGACTGTCTGACTGATATCTAACCAGCCCAGAGGCTTGAAGAGACATTAGACTGTCTGACTGATATCTAACCAGCCGAGAGGCTTAAAGAGACAGTCTGACTGATATCTAACCAGCCCAGAGGCTTGAAGAGACATTAGACTGTCTGACTGATATCTAACCAGCCTAGAGGCTTGAAGAGACATTAGACTGTCTGACTGATATCTAACCAGCCCAGAGGCTTGAAGAGACATTAGACTGTCTGACTGATATCTAACCAGCTCAGAGGCTTGAAGAGACATTAGACTGTCTGACTGATATCTATCCAGCCTAGAGGCTTGAAGAGACATTAGACTGTCTGACTGATATCTAACCAGCCCAGAGGCTTGAAGAGACATTAGACTGTCTGACTGATATCTACCCAGCCCAGAGGCTTAAAGAGACATTAGACTGTCTGACTGATATCCAACCTGCTCAGAGGCTTGAAGAGACATTAGACTGTCTGACTGATATCTAACCAGCCCAGAGGCTTGAAGAGACATTAGACTGTCTGACTGATATCTAACCGGCCCAGAGGCTTGAAAATACATTAGACTGTCTGACTGATATCTAACCAGCCCAGAGGCTTGAAGAGACATTAGACTGTCTGACTGATATCTAACCAGCCCAGAGGCTTGAAGAGACATTAGACTGTCTGACTGATATCTAACCAGCCCAGAGGCTTGAAGAGACATTAGACTGTCTGACTGATATCGAACCAGCCCAGAGGCTTGAAGAGACATTAGACTGTCTGACTGATATCTAACCAGCCCAGAGGCTTGAAGAGACATTAGACTGTCTGACTGATATCTAACCAGCCCAGAGGCTTGAAGAGACATTAGACTGTCTGACTGATATCTAACCAGCCCAGAGGCTTGAAGAGACATTAGACTGTTTGACTGATATCTAACCAGCCCAGAGGCTTGAAGAGACATTAGACTGTCTGACCTGCACTGCCTCCTCCTGACTGATATCTAACCAGCCCAGAGGCTTGAAGAGACATTAGACTGTCTGACTGATATCTAACCAGCCCAGAGGCTTGAAGAGACATTAGACTGTCTGACTGATATCTAACCAGCCCAGAGGCTTGAAAAGACATTAGACTGTCTGACTGATATCTAACCAGCCCAGAGGCTTGAAGAGACATTAGACTGTCTGACTGATATCTAACCAGCCCAGAGGCTTGAAGAGACATTAGACTGTCTGACCTGCACTGCCTCCTCCTGACTGATATCTAACCAGCCCAGAGGCTTGAAGAGACATTAGACTGTTTGACTGATATCTAACCAGCCCAGAGGCTTGAAGAGACATTAGACTGTCTGACTGTTATCTAACCAGCCCAGAGGCTTGAAGAGACATTAGACTGTCTGACTGATATCTAACCAGCCCAGAGGCTTGAAGAGACATTAGACTGTCTGACTGATATCTAACCAGCCCAGAGGCTTGAAGAGACATTAGACTGTCTGACTGATATCTAACCAGCCCAGAGGCTTGAAGAGACATTAGACTGTTTGACTGATATCTAACCAGCCCAGAGGCTTGAAGAGACATTAGACTGTCTGACCTGCACTGCCTCCTCCTGACTGATATCTAACCAGCCCAGAGTCTTGAAGAGACATTAGACTGTCTGACTGATATCTAACCAGCCCAGAGGCTTGAAGAGACATTAGACTGTCTCACTGATATCTAACCAGCCCAGAGGCTTGAAGAGACATTAGACTGTCTGACCTGCACTAACTCCTCCTGACTGATATCTAACCAGCCCAGAGGCTTGAAGAGACATTAGACTGTCTGACTGATATCTAACCAGCCCAGAGGCTTGAAGAGACATTAGACTGTCTGACTGATATCTAATCAGCTCAGAGGTTTGAAGAGACATTAGACTGTTTGACTGATATCTAACCAGCCCAGAGGCTTGAAGAGACATTAGACTGTCTGACTGATATCTAATCAGCTCAGAGGCTTGAAGAGACATTAGACTGTCTGACTGATATCTAACCAGCCCAGAGGCTTGAAGAGACATTAGACTGTCTGACTGATATCTAACCAGCTCAGAGGCTTGAAGAGACATTAGACTGTCTGACTGATATCTGACCAGCCCAGAGGCTTGAAGAGACATTAGACTGTCTGACTGATATCTAACCAGCCCAGAGGCTTGAAGAGACATTAGACTGTCTGACTGATATCTAACCAGCCCAGAGGCTTGAAGAGACATTAGACTGTTTGACTGATATCTAATCAGCCCAGAGGCTTGAAGAGACATTAGACTGTCTGACTGATATCTAACCAGCCCAGAGGCTTGAAGAGACATTAGACTGTCTGACTGATATCTAACCAGCCCAGAGGCTTGAAGAGACATTAGACTGTCTGACCTGCACTGCCTCCTCCTGACTGATATCTAACCAGCCCAGAGGCTTGAAGAGACATTAGACTGTCTGACTGATATCTAACCAGCCCAGAGGCTTGAAGAGACATTAGACTGTCTGACTGATATCTAACCAGCCCAGAGGCTTGAAGAGACATTAGACTGTCTGACTGATATCTAACCAGCCCAGAGGCTTGAAGAGACATTAGACTGTCTGACTGATATCTAACCAGCCCAGAGGCTTGAAGAGACATTAGACTGTCTGACTGATATCTAACCAGCCCAGAGGCTTGAAGAGACATTAGACTGTCTGACTGATATCTAACCAGCTCAGAGGCTTGAAGAGACATTAGACTGTCTGACTGATATCTAACCAGCCCAGAGGCTTGAAGAGACATTAGACTGTCTGACTGATATCTAACCAGCCCAGAGGCTTGAAGAGACATTAGACTGTCTGACTGATATCTAATCAGCTCAGAAGCTTGAAGAGACATTAGACTGTCTGACTGATATCTAACCAGCAAAGAGGCTTGAGGAGACATTAGACTGTCTGACTGATATCTAACCAGCCCAGAGGCTTGAAGAGACATTAGACTGTCTGACTGATATCTAACCAGCCCAGAGGCTTGAAGAGACATTAGACTGTCTGACTGATATCTAACCAGCCCAGAGGCTTGAAGAGACATTAGACTGTCTGACTGATATCTAACCAGCCCAGAGGCTTGAAGAGACATTAGACTGTCTGACTGATATCTAACCAGCCCAGAGGCTTGAAGAGACATTAGACTGTCTGACTGATATCTAACCAGCCCAGAGGCTTGAAGAGACATTAGACTGTCTGACTGATATCTAACCAGCCCAGAGGCTGGAAGAGACTTTAGACTGTCTGACTGATATCTAACCAGCCCAGAGGCTTGAAGAGACATTAGACTGTCTGACTGATATCTAACCAGCCCAGAGGCTTGAAGAGACATTAGACTGTCTGACTGATATCTAACCAGCCCAGAGGCTTGAAGAGACATTAGACTGTCTGACTGATATCTAACCAGCCCAGAGGCTTGAAGAGACATTAGACTGTTTGAGCTACACTGCCTCCTACTGTGAGAGCCACGTCAGACGACACTACACCGTCCCAACAATGCAAACACACATCCTGGTCGAGGTCACTGGAGACGGGGGGACACAAAGGCCACCATGGCAACGCTGGAAAGACAAAGATAACTCAAGAGGTAATTTTCTGTTATTTAAAGTTCCTGAATGCCATTGACAATACCCCAATTTGATAAATACTCCTATTTGATATACCATTTCTTTGTATTTCAGTTAGAGAAACTAAACTGTGAACTGTGTGTGTCATGCTTAGGAAAGTGACACTGAGGAGGAGGAGGAGGAGGAGGAGGAGGAGGAGGAGGAGGAGGAGGAGGAGGAGGAGGAGGAGGAAAGGGGGAGCTTCTGTAAAAAGATGAAGATGCAAGTTATTAAAGTGGAAGAAGATTCTGCTGAGGAGAATTCTGACAAACTATTGAGGAGGATATATGAGCTAGAGCAACAGAACAGAAACACCGATATAGACTTGAAGCAGGAGAACTCTGAATTAAAGAAAACTTCTAAGGACTTGAAGCAGAAGAACTCTGAGCTAGAGAACACTTCTGAAGACTTAAAGCAGAAGAACTCTGAGCTAGAGAACACTTCTGAAGACTTAAAGCAGAAGAACTCTGAACTAGAGAAAGACTTGGAGCAGAAGAATCAACAGGAAAAGTCATGTTCTATAAATTAAGCTCAGACTACACTCTTAGAAAAGAAGGCATTACCTAGAACCATAATGGTTCTTCAATTATCCTCTTAGGAGAACCCTCTGAAAATAAACATTTTTTGTTACAAGTGGAACCCTTTCACCACTAAAAGGTTCTAAGTAGAACCTTTTTCACCATCCAAGGGTTCTACCTGAAACAAAAAAGGGTTTTCCTATGGGGACAAACGAAGAACCCCTTTGCGTGTAGTATCAAAATAACTATGAATGGGAATTATCTTCTTGGAGATAAGTGTCAGAATCTGGGCACTAAACTCGCTGTTTTTGTGTTTTAATCACAGTTTATATCCATTTCAACTCAGAACAGAGTAATAATACCCACCCAGTCCTGTAGATGAATACCTCTCTGAGTGGTTTTACAGTGTCCCAGTCCTGTAGATGAATACCTCTCTGAGTGGTTTTACAGTGTCCCAGTCCTGTAGATGACTACCTCTCTGAGTGGTTTTACAGTGTCTCAGTCCTGTAGATGAATACCTCTCTGAGTGGTTTTACAGTGTCCCAGTCCTGTAGATGAATACCTCTCTGAGTGGTTTTACAGTGTCCCAGTCCTGTAGATGAATACCTCTCTCTGAGTGGTTTTACAGTGTCCCAGTCCTGTAGATGAATACCTCTCTGAGTGGTTTTACAGTGTCCCAGTCCTGTAGATGAATACCTCTCTGAGTGGTTCTACAGTGTCCCAGTCCTGTAGATGAATACCTCTCTGAGTGGTTTTACAGTGTCCCAGTCCTGTAGATGAATACCTCTCTCTGAGTGGTTTTACAGTGTCCCAGTCCTGTAGATGAATACCTCTCTGAGTGGTTTTACAGTGTCTCCGTCCTGTAGATGAATATCTCTCTGAGTGGTTCTACAGTGTCTCAGTCCTGTAGATGAATACCTCTCTCTGAGTGGTTTTACAGTGTCCCAGTCCTGTAGATGAATACCTCTCTCTGAGTGGTTTTACAGTGTCCCAGTCCTGTAGATGAATACCTCTCTGAGTGGTTTTACAGTGTCCCAGTCCTGTAGATGAATTCCTCTCTGAGTGGTTCTACAATGTTTCTCCACTGTGTTTAATCTACATGATATATCAGCTCTTACTGGTCAGAATTGAAGGAATGATGGATGGCGCTAAACACAGGGAAATTCTTGAGGGAAACCTGTTTCAGTCTTCCAGAGATTTCAGACTGGGACGGAGGTTCACCTTCCAGCAGGTCAATGACCCTAAGCATACTGCTAAAGCAACACTTGAGTGGTTTAAGGGGAAACATTTAAATATATTGGAATGGCCTAGTCAAAGCCCAGACCTCAATCCAATTGAGAATCTGTGGTATGACTTAAAGATTGCTGTACACCAGCAGAACCCATCCAACTTGAAGGAGCTGGAGCAGTTTTGCCTTGAAGAATGGGCAAAAATCCCAGTGGCTAGATGTGCCAAGCTTATAGAGACATACCCCAAGAGACTTGCAGCTGTAATTGCTGCAAAAGGTGTCTCTACAAAGTATTGACTTGGGGGGGGTGAATAGTCTTATTTCTTGTTTGTTTCACAATTAAAAATATTTTTCATCTTCAAAGTGGTAGGCATGTTGTGTAAATCAATTGATACAAACCCCCAAAAAATCAATTTTAATTCCAGGTTGTAAGGCAACAAAATAGGAAAAATACCAAGGGGAGTGAATACTTTCGCAAACCACTTATATATATACAGTGGGGAGAACAAGTATTTGATACACTGCCGATTTTGCAGGTTTTCCTACTTACAAAGCATGTAGATGTCTGTAATTTGTATCATAGGTACACGTCAACTGTGAGAGACGGAATCTAAAACAAAAATCCAGAAAATCACATTGTATGATTTTTAAGTTATTAATTTGCATTTTATTGCATGACATAAGTATTTGATACATCAGAAAAGCAGAACTTAATATTTGGTACAGAAACCTTTGTTTGCAATTACAGAGATCATACGTTTCCCGTAGGTCTTGACCAGGTTTGCACACACTGCAGCAGGGATTTTGGCCCACTCCTCCATACAGACCTTCTCCAGATCCTTCAGGTTTTGGGGCTGTTGCTGGGCAATACAGACTTTCAGCTCCCTCCAAAGTTTTTCTATTGGGTTCAGGTCTGGAGACTGGCTAGGCCACTCCAGGACCTTGAGATGTGGTCCTCTGTAGCTCAGCTGGTAGAGCACGGCGCTTGTAACGCCAGGGTAGTGGGTTCGATCCCCGGGACCACCCATACACAAAAATGTATGCACACATGACTGTAAGTCGCTTTGGATAAAAGCGTCTGCTAAATGGCATATTATTATTATTATTATTATTATAGATGCTTCTTACGGAGCCACTCCTTATTTGCCCTGGCTGTGTGTTCCGGGTTGTTGTCATGCTGGAAGACCAACCACAACCCATCTTCAATGCTCTTACTGAGGGAAGGAGGTTGTTGGCCAAGATCTCGCTATACATGGCCCCATCCATCCTCCCCTCAATACGGTGCAGTCGTCCTGTCCCCTTTGCAGAAAAGCATCCCCAAAGAATGATGTTTCCACCTCCATGCTTCACGGTTGGTATGGTGTTCTTGGGGTTGTACTCATCCTTCTTCTTCCTCCAAACACAGCGAGTGGAGTTTAGACCAAAAAGCTATATTTTTGTCTCATCAGACCACATGACCTTCTCCCATTCCTCCTCTGGATCATCCAGATGGTCATTGGCAAACTTCAGACGGGCCTGGACATGCGCTGGTTTGAGCAGGGGGACCATCCGTGCGCTGCAGGATTTTAATCCATGACGGCGTAGTGTGTTACTAATGATTTTCTTTGAGACTGTGGTCCCAGCTCTCTTCAGGTCATTGACCAGGTCCTGCCGTGTAGTTCTTGGCTGATCCCTCACCTTCCTCATGATCATTGATGTCCCACGAGGTGAGATCTTGCATGGAGCCCCAGACCGAGGGTGATTGACCGGCATCTTGAACTTCTTCCATTTTCTAATAATTGCGCCAACAGTTGTTGCCTTCTCACCAAGCTGCTTGCCTATTGTCCTGTAGCCCATCCCAGCCTTGTGCAGGTCTACAAATTTTATCCCTGATGTCCTTACATAGCTCTCTGGTCTTGGCCATTGTGGAGAGGTTGGAGTCTGTTTGATTGAGTGTGTGGACAGGTGTCTTTTATACAGGTAACGACTTCAAAGAGGTGCAGTTAATACAGGTAATGAGTGGAGAACAGGAGGGCTTCTTAAAGAAAAACTAACAGGTCTGTGAGAGCCAGAATTCTTACTGGTTGGTAGGTGATCAAATACTTATGTCATGCAATAAAATGCAAATTAATTACTTAAAAATCATACAATGTGATTTTCTGGATTTTTGTTTTAGATTCCGTCTCTCACAGTTGAAGTGTACCTATGATAAAAATTACAGACCTCTACATGCTTTGTAAGTAGGAAAACCTGCAAAATCAGCAGTGTATCAAATACTTGTTCTCCCCACTGTATATACATTTATAATTAAAATTAATATGTTTTGTTTAACTGATTGAACAAACGTTTTTTTTTTTACTTTTATTTGTAGTGTGGTTTTCATATCAGCCCTTTTGAGCTTCCCATCCTCACCTGAACACCGTTTTTACCTGTTTATTTATCTGCAGTGTTTTGTCTTTCACTTCTTTTCTTTGGTGTGAATAAAACCTAAAACCTAATTGAGAAATGGTTTCACTTGCAATGACTTGTTATGTTTAAACCGTGATTTAAACTGAGACTCAGTGATATGACCTGTAAGGCTGTGTGTCTGCCTGTATTCATATATGTACCTGATTTCCATTCAGACTGTTTTGTCCAGCCAAGTGGCACTTTGTGGGATACATTGAATGTAATGGAGTTGAAGTTGTGTTCCCAGCAGTCCACAGGATGGCGCCAGAGCAGCATAACTGGACGGGTGAGACATGAGTAATATACCAGGGAAATACACTATATATACAAAAGTATGTGGACAACGCTTCAAATTAGTGGATTCGGATATTTCAGCCAAACCCGTCGCTGACAGGTGTATGAAATCGAGCACACAGCCATGCAATCTCCATAGACAAACATTGGCAGTAGAATGGCCTTACTGAAGTGCTCATTGACTTTCAACATGGCACCGTCATAGAATGCCACCTTTCCAACAAGTCACATTTCTGCCCTGCTAGAGCTGCCCCGGTCAACTGTAAGTGCTTTTATTGTGAAGTGGAAACGTCTAGGAGCAACAACGGCTCAGCCGTGAAGTTGTAGGCCACACAAGCTCACAGAACGGGACCGCTTAGTGTCTATTGAGATTGCATGGCTGTGTGCTCGATTTTATACACCTGTCAGCAACCGGTGTGGCTGAAATATCCAAATCCACTAATTTGAAAGGGTGTCCACATAATGCTGTATATATAGTGTATAGTTACACAGTGCTTTCGGAAAGTATTCAGACCCCTTGACTTTTTCCACATTTTGTTAAGTTAAAGCCTTATTCTAAAATTGATTAAACTGTTTTTTTCCCTCATCAATCTACACACAACATCCCATAATGACAAAGTTATGGGTTTTTAGAACTCCTGTGTTGTCTTGGTTGTGTGCTTAGGCTCATTGTCCTGTTGGAAGGTGAACCTTCACCCCAGTCTGAGGTCCAGAGCGCTCTGGAGCAGGTTTTCATCAAGGATCTCTCTGTACTTTGCTCTGTTCATCTTTCCCTCAATCCTGACTAGTCTCCCAGTCCCTGCCACTAAAACACATCCCCACAGCATGCTGCCACCACCATGTTTCACCGTAGGGATGGTGCCAGGTTTCCTCCAGACGTGACGCTTGGCATTCAGGCCAAAGAGATCAATCTTGGTTTCATCAGACCAGAGAATCTTGTTTCTCATGGTCTGAGAGTCTTTAGGTGTCTTTTGGCAAACTCCAAGCGGGCTGTCATGTGCCTTTTACTGAGGAGTGGCTTCCGTCTGGCCACTCTACCATAAAGGCCTGATTGGTGGAGTGCTGCAGAGATGTCCTTCTGGAAGGTTCTCCCATATCCACAGAGGAACTCTGGAGCTCTGTCAGAGTGACCATCGGGTTCTTCGTCACCTCCCTGACCAAGGCCCTTCTCCCCCGATTGCTCAGTTTGGCCGGGCGGCAAGCTCTAGGAAGAATCTTGGTGGTTCCAAACTTATTCCATTTAAGAATGGAGGCCACTGTGTTCTTGGGGACCTTCAATGCTGCAGACATTTTTTGGTACCCTTCCCCTCGGCACAATCCTGTCTCGGAGCTCTACGTACAATTCCTTCGACCTCATGGCTTGGTTTTTGCTCTGACATGCACTGTCAACTGTGGGACCTTATATAGACAGGTGTGTGCCTTTCCAAATCATGTCCAATCAATTGAATTTACCACAGGTGGAATCCAATCAAGTTGTAGAAACATCTCAGGGATGATCAATGGAAACAGGATGCACATGAGCTCAATTTCGAATCTCATAGCAAAGGGTCTGAAAACTTCTGTAAATAAGGTATTTCTATATATTTGCAAACATGTCTAAAAACCTGTTTTCACTTTGTCATTATGGGGTATTGTGTGTAAATTGATGGGGAAAAATAACTAATTTAATCTATTTTAGAATAAGGCTGTAACTTAACAAAATGTGGAAAAAGTCAAGGGGTCTGAATACTTTTTGAATGCACTGTAGATCTGGTGTGGACTGTATACTCAATACAATCTAAATCTGATACCTCACTGTCTGTCTTTTGACTGATACTGCTTTTTAAACTGCTCTGGTCAGTCTACTCAAATATTTGGACTATACATTTTTCTCTCTACAAGCAATACTTTGATAATTTGTCATTTCTAATAATGAAACATCCATTTATGAATAGATAGAGCAGGTTTCAGGACACTGATTTAACTGAAAATGTTGAAAAATATACTGCCAATATCTTCCCCACCAAAGAATAGCAGTGTGGTTTTAATATGATTTGACTCTTTGCAGGCTGTCAGGCTGTCTAGTCACAGAGGAAGGCTGTGCTTCTCTGGTCTCAGCTCTGAAGTCAAACCCCTCACACCTGAGAGAGCTGGACCTGAGCTACAATCACCCAGGAGACTCAGGAGTCAGACTGCTCTCTGCTGGACTGGAGGATCCACACTGCAGACTGGAGAAACTCAAGTATGTAGAGGGTTTATGTCAATGTTCATATCAGACATGTTGGAGTTATCAGGCTAGTTAAGACAAACATTCTGACCACCACTTGGACTAAGTTATGCGATGTCCGTCTCCAGTCCTTTTCTGCCGTCCATGACGATGTTAACTCCAGTGGTGGAAAAAGTACCCAATTGTCATACTTGAGTAAAAGTAAAGATACCTTAATAGAAAATGACTCAACTAAAAGTGAAAGTCACCCAGTAAAATACTACTTGAGTAAAAGTCTAAAAGTATTTGGTTTTAAATATACTTCAGTATCAAAAGTAAATGTAATTGCTAAAATATACTAAAGTATCAAAAGTAAAAGTACAAGTATAAATCATTTCAAATTCCTTACATAAAGCAAACCAGACGATTTTCTTGTTTTTAAAATGTACGTTCAGCCAAGGCACACTCCAACACTCAGACAATTTACAAACAAAGCATTTGTGTTTAGTGAGTCTGCCAGATCAGAGGCAGTAGGGATGTTCTCTTGATAAGGGTGTGAATTGGACCATTTTCTGTCCTGCTAAGCATTCAAAATGTAACGAGTACTTTTGGGTGTCAGGGAAAATGTATGGAGTAAAAAGTACATTATTTTCTTTAGGAATGTAGTGAAGTAAAAGTAAAAGTAGTCAAAAATATAAATAGTAAAGTCAAGAACAGATACCCCAAAAAACGACTTAAGTAGTACTTTAAGTATTTTTACGTAAGTACTTTACACCACTGGTTAACTCTCTTTCTTAGCTAGCTGGACTATGCACTTGCCTCTGCTATCAATACACTGTGCTAACATTAGCCTAGACTGGACCACAGAAAATAACAGTTTTAAACAGTTGTAAAAACCCACTTCTTCCGGACAGAATAGTTCCTGTAGATTCAGACTTACTCATCGCCAATATTTTGCTATGTCTCGTGGGTTTCATAACCACGTCTGTATAACAATTCAATAATGATGAGACAGGAGACAGGAATCAGTTCAACCATTTATCTGGAACGTGATCATCTCAACACATACAAACCCCCATGATGCTCTGCAGCACAACCCCAATATACAACAAATACATATATAAGTAAATGGACACTAAACAAAACTCATAGAGGAATTTAAATGTTCAGTTGTAGAAAGTGGGGCCATGGGATAGGGTCAGAAAGGTCAGTATGTTTGATAACTGGTTCCAGAGGTGACATAACAAGCATAAGGTCCATTATAACACAGTGAAGTAGAGGTGGGAGCTAAAAGCAGACATGGACAGTGAGACGGTGTGAGGAGGTCAGGGGTGAAACACTAGATCAGGACAGGTAGAAATGGCAGGGCTGGTTTTGTTCAGTGTGTGTGTGTGTGTCCAGTGTATGTATGTGTGTCCAGTGTGTGTGTGTGTGCGTGTGTGTCCAGTGTGTGTGTGTGTCCTGTGTGTGTGTGTGTTCAATGTGTGTGTGTCCAGTATGTGTGTGTGTTCAGTGTCAGTGTGTGTGTGTTTCCAGTGTGTGTGTGTGTGAGTCCTGTGTGTGTTTGTCCAGTGTGTGTGTGTGTCCAGTGTGTGTGTGTGTTCAGTGTGTGTTCAGTGTGTGTGTCCAATGTGTATGTATGTGTGTGTCCAGTGTGTGTGTGTGTGTGAATCCAGTGTGTGTATGTGTGTGTGTGTGTCCAGTGTGTGTGTGTGTGTGTGTGTGTGTGTTCAGCGTGTGTGTGTTCAGCGTGTGTGTGTATCCAGCGTGTATGTTTAGTGTGTGTGTGTCCAGTGTGTGTGTGTCCAGTGTCCAGTGTGTGTGTGTGTGATCAGTGTGTGTGTGTGTGTGTGTGTGTGTGTGTCCAGTGTGTGTGTGTGTGTGTCCAGTGTGTGTGTGTGTCCAGTGTGTGTGTGTGTGTGTACAGTGTGTGTGTCCTGTGTGTATGTGTGTGTGTGTCCAGTGTGAGTGTGTGTGTGTGTGTGTCCAGTGTGAGTGTGTGTCCAGCGTGTGTGTGTGTGTCCAGTGTGTGCGTCCAGTGTGTGTGTGTGTTTGTGTGTGTCCAGTGTGTGTGTGTCCAGTGTGTGTGTGTGTGTGTGTGTGTGTCCAGTGTGTGTGAGTGTGTGTGTAAGTGTGTATGTGTGTGTGTCCAGTGTCTGTGTGTGTGTCCAGTGTGTGTTTCAAGTGTGTGTGAGTGTGTGTGTCCAGTGTGTGTGTGTGTGTGTCCTGTGTGTGTGTGTGTGTCCTGTGTGTGTGTGTGTGTCAGGTGTGTGTGTGTGTGTCCAGTGTGTGTGTGTCCAGTGTGTATGTGTGTGGGTCCAGTGTGAGTGTGTGTGTGTCCAGCGTATATGTATGTGTCCAGTGTGTGTGTCCAGTGTGTGTGTGTGTGTGTGTCCAGTGTGTGTGTGTGTGTGTGTCCAGTGTGTGTGTGTGTGTGTGTGTGTCCAGTGTGTGTGTGTCCTGTGTGTGTGAGTGTGTGTGTGTGTGTGTCCAGTTTGTGAGTGTGTTCTTTGTGTGTGTGTGTCCAGTGTGTGTGTGTGTGTCCTGTGTGTGTTTCCTGTGTGTGTGTCCAGTGTGTGTGAGTGTGTGTCCAGTGTGTGTGTGTGTGTCCAGTGTGTGTGTGTGTGTCCAGTGTGTGTGTGTGTCCTGTGTGTGTGTCCAGTGTGTGTGTCCTGTGTGAGTTGTGTGTCCTCTGTGTGTGTGTGTGTGTGTGTGTCCAGTGTGTGTGTTTCCAGTGTGTGTGTGTTCAGTGTGTGTGTGTTCAGTGTGTGTGTGTGTGTGTCCAGTGTGTGTGTGTGTGTCAGTGTGTGTATGTGTCCAGTGTTTGTGTGTGTCCAGTGTGTGTGTGTGTGTATCAGTGTTACCATGGTTATTATTTACAGGGACACTGAGGAGCCAACATAAACCCTAAACCCTGGATAGAGGGGCTCAGTGAATGTGGAGTGGAATGTGTTCAGGTGGGTCAGTGTGTCAGAGGAGACTCTGTAGAAGGACAGAGTGCCGGCTGGCCAGTCCAGATACACTCCTACTCTGTGGGAGCTGGAGGAGGGGACGTCTATGGTAGTGGACTTATTATTGTGACGGGCAAAGTAACTGTTGTCAGAGCAGTCCAGACTCCAGGACTTGTCATTGTATCCAAGCCAACAGTCAATACCCCCTCCTCTCCTGCTGATTCCTTTATATGCCACTCCTATACCAGCCCCTCCCCCTCTCCACTCTGCCTCCCAGTAACAGCGCCCAGTCAGACCCTCTCTACACAGCACCTGTCTATAGTCCTCAAATCTCTCTGGGTGATCAGGATACGGCTGCTCCTCTCTCCTCCATGTCACCTTTCTGTTCTCCTCAGACAGAGAGAGGAATCTGCTTACTGTGTTTAGGTCCAGTGTGAGATCACAGACATCTGATGGATGAACCAGACACAATATTAGAAATCATCATCATTCACATTAGAATGTTAACTCACTTTTCACTAATTCATTTAATGTAGATGTTTCTAGGTATCAAAAGGAGAAGTTAAGGTAACTTGAGACTTGTTGAATGATTATATGTTATGTATGGTAATATAAAACACACTTATTCCCATTAATTACACACACTCACACATCCTGAACAAACACAAACACACACACACACACTGGACACACATACACATCCTGAACACACACACACACACACTTACACTGATCACACACACACACTGGACACACACACACATCCTTAACACACACAGGAACATGTCACACACAGACACAGACACACACATTGTCAAAGCAACTCTTTGTAAACTTTGGTGTCCCTGATTTGTGCTTCTGTAGAACTACAGCTGATATTTAATATGACCAAGTAAGTAATGATGGTGGTCTTTGACTTTGACTTCACTTGAATTAAGACTTATTCTTAGTCATATTCTTCCCAGCAGTCAACACTCACATTTTCTAAGTCCAGGTTTCATTGTGTTCTCTCCACCATGTTCCACACTGTAGCGGTAAGCAGAAGAACAGACAGTCATTGAGGGATACACCTTAACTCACACACACACACACACACACACACACACACACACACACACACACACACACACACACACACACACACACACACACACACACAGTATTTATATAACTTAGTCCATGTGGTGGTCAGAATGTTTGTCTTAACTAGCCTGATAACATTTAAATTTTTTACATTTTAGTCATTTAGCAGACGCTCTTATCCAGAGCAACTTACAGTTAGTGAGTGCATAAATTTTTATTTTTTATACTGGAATCGAACCCACAACCCTGGCGTTGCAAATGCCATGCTCTACCAACTGAGCTACATCCCTGCCGGCCATTCCCTCCCCTACCCTGGACGAATTGTGCGCCGCACCATGGGTCTCCCGGTCGCGGCCGGCTACGACAGAGCCTGGATTCGAACCAGGATCTCTAGTGGCACAGCTAGCACTGCGATGCAGTGCCTTAGACCACTGCGCCACTCGGGAGGACATGTATGATATGAACATTGACATAAACCCTCTACATACTTGAGTTTCTCCAGTCTGCAGTGTCGATCCTCCAGTCCAGCAGAGAGCAGTCTGACTCCTGAGTCTCCTGGGTGATTGTAGCTCAGGTCCAGCTCTCTCAGGTGTGAGGGGTTTGACCTCAGAGCTGAGACCAGAGAAGCACAGCCTTCCTCTGTGACTAGACAGCCTGACAGCCTGCAAAGAGTCAAATCATATTAAAACCACACTGCTATTCTTTGGTGGTGAAAATAGTGGCAGTATATATTTTCAAAATGTTCAGATACATCAGTGTCCTGAAACCTGCCATATCTATTCATAAATTAATGTATCATTATTAGAAATGACAAATTATCAAAGTATTGCTTGTAGATAGAAAAATCTATATTACAAATATTTGAGTAGACTGACCCGAGCAGTTTAAAAAGCAGTATCAGTCAAAAGAAAGACAGTGAGGTATCAGATTTAGATTGTATTGAGTATACAGTCCACACCATATCTATTTTGACAGTGAAGCTAACATTTTAAATGTGGCTCTATACTCCAGCATTTTGGATTTGAGATCAAATGTTTCATATGAGGTGACAGTATATAATGTCACCTTTTATTTGAGGGTATTTTAATACATATCTGTTTCAACATTTAAAGAAATGAAAGCACTTTATGTATCTAGTCCCCCATTTGACGAAGTCAAACGTATTCTGACCAATTCACTTATAGTGTATTAAAGTAGTCAAAAGTATTTGGTCCCAAACTCATTGGTTGTATTTGCAGTTTGTTTTGGTTGTGTTTTGGGATATGTTTTGCCCAATAGTAACTGAATGGTGGATGATGACTGGAGTAATTTTCTGTCTAAGTGAGTAGATAACATGTTTCTAAACACTACTAAATTAATCCTGATGATGCCATGATTAATACAAATCATAAATGAATCATGAAAAATTATGAGTGAGAAAGTTACAGAGGCTACAACAAAACATGCTAACCTCTCACCATTACCAATAACAGAGGGGGTATGATCCTTGTTCCTCTGTAACTTTCTCATTCATCATCATTCACGATTCATTCCTGATTATTCATAATCATGGTAGCATCCACATGAATGTAGAAGTGTTCAGAAACATCTTCTATTCTTACTGACAATACAAGTGAAGTGACTCCAAAATGACAGGACATTATTCACCATTCAGTTTCTATTGGGAAAAACATCATCCAAAACACAACCAAAACAAACTGCAAATGCATTCAACAAGTTTGTAGAATCACAGGCTTGATATAATCACTGTGGGTAAGGAATATGGGACCAAATACTAAACTTATGACTACTTTACTACAATATAAGTGACTATGTCCAAATTATTAAGACTTTTTCAAATGGGAGAACTAGATACATAAAGTGCTTTCATTTCTAAACAGTAACACAGATATGTATGAAATATCCTCAAATAAAAGGTGACATTCTGTACTGTTGCCTAATATGAAACATTATATCTCAAATCCAAAATGCTGGAGCATAGCACCAAATGTAAAACTGTAAGCTTCACTGTCCAAACACATATGGTGTGGACTATGTGTGCCTGGTAAACACATGTGGATCTGGTGAACAGTTATCACTTGTTGACCAACTACAGGAATACTGACCTCAGAGTCTCCAGTTTACAGTGGGGATTCCCCAGTCCAGCAGAGAGCAGCTTCACTCCTGAATCCTTCAGGTCATTGTTACTCAGATCCAGCTCTCTCAGGTGTGAGGGGTTTGACTTCAGAGCTGAGACCAGATAAGCACAGCCTTCCTCTGTGACTAGACAGCCTGACAGCCTGTAAAGAGTCAAATCATATTAAAACCACACTGCTATTCTTTGGTGGTGAAAATATATTTTTTCAACATTTTCAGATACATCAGTGTCCTGAAACCTGCCATATCTATTCATATTTAGTAGTATTTAGAATCATGCTATCTACTGTTAATAATGATACATTAATTTATATACAGTACCAGTCAAAAGTTTGGACACACCTACTCATTCAAGTTTTTGTTTAGTTTTTTAAAAACTATTTTTCTACATTGTAGAATAATAGTGAAGACATCAAAACTATGAAATAACACATATGGAATCATGTAGTAACCAAAAAAGTGTTAAACAAATCAAAATATATTTTAGATTTTAGATTATTAAATAGCCACCCTTTGCCTTGATGACAGCTTTGCACACTCTTGGAATTCTCTCAACCAGCTTCATGAGGTAGTCACCTGGAACGCATTTCAATTAACAGGTGTGCCTTCTTAAAAGGTAATTTGTGGAATTTATTTCCTTCTTAATGAGTTTGATCCAATCAGTTGTGTTGTGACAAGGTAGGGGGGGTATACAGAAGATAGCCCTATTTGGTAAAAGACCAAGTCCATATTATGGCAAGAACAGCTCAAATAAGCAAAGAGAAATGACAGTCCATCATTACTTTAAGACATGACGGTCATTCAATCAGGAACATTTCAAGAACTTTTAAAGTTTCTTCAAGTGCAGTCGCAAAAAATATCAAGCACTATGATGAAACTGGCTCTCATGAGGACCGCCACAGGAATGGAAGACCCAGAGTTACCTCTGCTGCAGAGGATACGTTCATCAGAGTTACCAGCCTCAGAAATTGCAGCCCAAATAAATGCATCACAAGGTTCAAGTCACAGACACATCTCTACATCAACTGTTCAGAGGAGACTGTGTGAATCAGGCTTTCATGGTCAAATTGCTGCAAAGAAACCACTAGTAAAGGACACCAATAAGAAGAAAAGACCTGCTTGGGCAAAGAAACACGAGCAATGGACATTACACAGATGGACATTTGTCCTTTGGCCTGGAGTCCAAATTTGAGATTTTTGGTTCCAACCGCTGTGTCTTTGTGAGAAGCGGTGTGGGTGAACGGATGATCTCGGCATGTGTAGTTCCCACCGTAAAGCATGGAGGAGGAGGTGTTATGGTGTGGGTGTGCTTTACTGGTGACACTGTCTGTGATTTATTTAGAATTCAAGGCACACTTAACCAGCATGGCTACCACAGCATTCTGCAGCGATACACCATCCCATCTAATTTGGGCTTAGTGGGACTATCATTTGTTTTTCAACAGGACAATGACCCAACACACTTCCAGGCGGTGTAAGGAGAGGGATTGAGTGCTGCATCAGATGACCTGGCCTCCATAATCACCCGACCTCAACCCAATTGAGATGGTTTGGGATGAGTCGGACGGCAGAGTGAAGGAAAAGCAGCCAACAAGTGCTCAGCATTTTATTTATTTCACCTTTATTTAACCAGGTAAACCAGTTGAGAACAAGTTCTCATTTACAACTGCGACCTGGCCAAGATAAAGCAAAGCAGTGCGATAAAAACAACAATACAGAGTTACATATGGGGCAAAACAAACAAAGTCAAAAAATACAACAGAAATACATATAATATACAGTGTGTGCAAATTTAGCAAGTTATGGAGGTAAGGCAATAAAATAGGCTATAGTGCAAAAAAAAATTACAATTAGTATTAACACTGGAATGATAGATGTGTAAGAGATGATGTGCAAATAGAGATACTGGGGTGCAAAATAGCAAAATAAATAACAATATAGGAATGAGGTAGTTGGGCGGGCTAATTTCAGATGGGCTGTGTACAGGTGCAGTGATCGGTAAGGTGCTCTGACAACTGATGCTTAAAGTTAGTGAGGGAGATAAGTGTCTCCAGCTTCAGAGATTTTTGCAATTTGTTCCAGTCATTGGCAGCAGAGAACTGGAAGGAATTGCGGCCAAAGGAGGTGTTGGCTTTGGGGATGACCAGTGAGATATACCCGCTGGAGCGCAGACTACGGGTGGGTGTTGCTATGGTGACCAATGAGCTAAGATAAGGCGGGGATTTGCCTAGCAGTGATTTATAGATGGCCTGGAGCCAATGGGTTTGGCGACAAATATGTAGTGAGGACCAGCCAACAAGAGCGTACAGGTCACAGTGGTGGGTAGTGTATGGGGCTTTGGAGACAAAACGGATGGCACTGTGATAGACTACATCCAATTTTCTGAGTAGAGTGTTGGAGGCAATTTTGTAAATGACATCACCGAAGTCAAGGATCGGTAGGATAGTCAGTTTTACGAGGGCATGTTTGGCAGCATGAGTGAAGGAGGCTTTGTTGCGAAATAGGAAACCGATTCTAGATTTAACTTTGGATTGGAGATTCTTAATGTGAGTCTGGAAGGAGAGTTTACAGTCTAACCAGACACCTAGGTATTTGTAGTTGTCCACATACTCTAGGTCAGACCCGTCGAGAGTAGTGATTCTAGTCGGGTGTGCGGGTGCAAGCAGCGTTCGGTTGAAGAGCATGCATTTAGTTTTACTAGTGTTTAAGAGTAGTTGGAGGCTACTGAATGAGTGTTGTATGGAATTGAAGCTCGTTTGGAGGTTTGTTAACACAGTGTCCAATGAAGGGCCAGATGTATACAAAATGGTGTCGTCTGCGTAGAGGTGGATCTGAGAGTCACCAGCAGCAAGAGCGACGTCATTGATATACACAGAGAAAAGAGTCGGCCCAAGAATTGAACCCTGTGGCACCCCCATAGAGACTGTCATAGGTCCAGACAACAAGCCCTCCGATTTGACACATTGAACTCTATCTGAGAAGTAGTTGGTGAACCAGGCGAGGCAGTCATTTGAGAAACCAAGGCTATTTAGTCTGCCAATAAGAATGCGGTGGTTGACAGAGTCGAAAGCCTTGGCCAGGTCAATGAAAACGGCTGGGATATATATGGGAATATGGGAACGGCTGGGATATATATGGGAGCATATATGGGAACTCCTTCAAGACTGTTGGAAAAGCATTCCAGGTGAAGCTGGTTGAGAGAATATCAAGAGTGTGCAAAGCTGTCATCAAGGCAAAGGGTGGCTATTTGAAGAATTTCAAATATAAAATATATTTTCATTTGTTTAACACTTTTTTGGTTACTACATTATTCCATATGTGTTATTTCATAGTTTTAATGTCTTCACTATTATTCTACAATGGAAAAAATAGTAAAAATAAAGACAAACCCTTGAATGAGTAGGTGTGTCCAAACGTTTGACTGGTACTGTATATACATGAATTAATGTATCATTATTAACAGTAGATAACATGTTTCTAAACACTACTAAATTAATCCTTGTGTGTGTGTGTGTGTGTCCAGTGTGTGTGTGTGTGTGTGTGTCTAGAGTGTGTTTGTGTGTGTGTCCTTTGTGTATATGTGTCCAGTGTGTATGTTTACAGTGTGTGTGTGTGTGTCCAGTGTGTGTCCAGTGGTTGTGTGTTTGTGTGTGTGTCCAGTGTGTGTGTGTTTGTGTGTGTGTCCAGTGTGTGTTTGTGTTTGTGTGTGTCCCCGGTGTGTGTGTGTGTGTGTGTGTGTGTTTGTCCACTGTGTGTGTGTGTCCATTGTTTGTGTGTGTCCAGTGTGTGTGTGTGTGTCTAGTGTGTGTGTGTGTGTGTGTGTCCAGTGTGAGTGTGTGTGTATCCAGTGTGTGTGTGTGTGTCCAGTGTGTGTACTGATACACGTGCACACACACACACTGGACACACACACACACACACACACACACACTGGATAAAGACACACACACACACACTGGACACACACAGACACACACACACACACATACACACACCGGACACACACACACACTGGACACACACACACTGGACACACACACACACTGGACACACACACACACACACACACACACTGGACCCACACACACACACACACACATTCACACACACGCACGCGCACATGCACACGCACACGCACACGCACACACACACACACACAGTCTATATATAACTTAGTCCAAGTGGTGGTCAGAATGTTTGTCTTAACTAGCCTGATAACTCCAACATGTCTGATATGAACATTGACATAAACCCTCTACATACTTGAGTTTCTCCAGTCTGCAGTGTGGATCCTCCAGTCCAGCAGAGAGCAGTCTGACTCCTGAGTCTCCTGGGTGATTGTAGCTCAGCTCCAGCTCTCTCAGGTGTGAGGGGTTTGACTTCAGAGCTGAGACCAGAGAAGCACAGCCTTCCTCTGTGACTAGACAGCCTGACAGCCTGCAAAGAGTCAAATCATATTAAAACCACACTGCTATTCATTGGTGGTGAAAATAGTGGCAGTATATTTTTTCTACATATTAAGATACATCAGTGTCCTGAAACCTACCATATCTATTCATAAATTACTTTTATTTGAGGGTATTTTAATACATATCTGTTTCACCGTTTAGAAATGAAAGCACTTTATGTATCTATTCCCCCATTTGAAGAAGTCAAAAGTATTCTGACCAATTCACTTATAGTGTATTAAAGTAGTCAAAAGATTAGTATTTGGTCCCAAACTCGTTGGTTGCATTTGCAGTTTGTTTTGGTTGTGTTTTGGGTTATGTTTTGCCCGATAGTAACTGAATGGTGGATGATGACTGGAGTAATTTTCTGTCTAAGTGAGTAGATAACATGTTTCTAAATACTACTAAATGAATCCTGATGATGCAATGATTAAGAAAAATCATGAATGAATCATGAATAATAATGAGTGAGAAAGTTACAGAGGCTACAACAAAACATGCTAACCTCTCACCATTACCAATAACAGAGGGGGTATGATCCTTGTTCCTCTGTAACTTTCTCATTTATCATCATTCACGATTCATTCATGATTATTCATAATCATGGTAGCATCCACATGAATGTAGAAGTGTTCAGAAACATCTTCTATTCTTACTGACAATACAAGTGAAGTGACTCCAAAATGACAGGACATTATTCACCATTCAGTTTCTATTGGGAAAAACATCATCCAAAACACAACCAAAACAAACTGCAAATGTATTCAACAAGTTTGTAGAATCAGAAGCTTGATGTAATCACTGTGGGTAAGGAATATGGGACCAAATACTAAACTTAAGACTACTTTAATACAATATAAGTGAATATGACCAAATTATTACAACTTTTTCAAATGGGAGAACAAGACACATTACGTGCTTTCATTTCTAAACGGTAAAAAAAATATATATATATATATATATATGAATACCTTTAAATAAAAGGAGACATTCTGTACTGTTGCCTAATATGAAACATTATATCTCAAATCCAAAATGCTGGAGCATAGCAGCATATGTAAAACTGTAAGCTTCACTGTCCAAACACATATGGTGTGGACTATGTGTGCCTGGTAAACACATGTGGATCTGGTGAACAGTTATCACTTGTTGACCAACTACAGGAATACTGACCTCAGAGTCTCCAGTTTACAGTGGGGATTCCCCAGTCCAGCAGAGAGCAGCTTCACTCCTGCATCCTTCAGGACATTGTTATTCAGATCCAGCTCTCTCAGGTGTGAGGGGTTTGACTTCAGAGCTGAGACCAGAGAAGCACAGCCTTCCTCTGTGACTAGACAGCCTGACAGCCTGCAAAGAGTCAAATCATATTAAAACCACACTGGTATTCTTTGGTGGTGAAAATAGTGGCAGTATATTTTTTCAACATATTCAGATACATCAGTGTCCTGAAACCTGCCATATCTGTTCATAAATGAATGTATCATTATTAGAAATGACAAATTATCAAAGTATTGCTCGTCGATAGAAACATTTATAGTACAAATATTTGAGTAGACTGACCAGAGCAGTTTAAAAAGCAGTATCAGTCAAAAGAAAGACAGTGAGGTATCAGATTTAGATTGTATTGAGTATACAGTCCACACCATATCTATTTTGACAGTGAAGCTAACATTTTAAATGTGGCTCTATACTCCAACATTTTGGATTTGAGATCAAATGTTTCATATGAGGTGACAGTATATAATGTCACCTTTTATTTGAGGGTATTTTAATACATATCTGTGTTACTGTTTAGAAATGAAAGCACTTTATGTATCTAGTCCCCCACTTTGAAGAAGTCAAACGTATTCTGACCATTTCACTTACAGTGTATTAAAGTATTCAAAAGTTTAGTATTTGGTCCCAAACTCGTTGGTTGCATTTAAAGTTTGTTTTGGTTGTGTTTTGGGATATGTTTTGTCCAATAGTAACTGAATGGTGGATGATGACTGGAGTAATTTTCTGTCTAAGTGAGTAATTAACATGTTTCTAAACACTACTAACTGAATCCTGATGATGCCATGATTAAGAAAAATCATGAATGAATCATGAATAATAATGAGTGTGAAAGTTACAGAGGCTACAACAAAACATGCTAACCTCTCACCATTACCAATAACAGAGGGGGTATGATCCTTGTTCCTCTGTAACTTTCTCATTTATCATCATTCACGATTCATTCATGATTATTCATAATCATGGTAGCATCCACATGAATGTAGAAGTGTTCAGAAACATCTTCTATTCTTACTGACAATACAAGTGAAGTGACTCCAAAATGACAGGACATTATTCACCATTCAGTTTCTACTGGGAAAAACATAATCCAAAACACAACCAAGACAAACTGCAAATGTATTCAACAAGTTTGTAGAATCACAAGCTTGATGTAATCACTGTGGGTAAGGAATATGGGACCAAATACTAAACGTATGACTACTTTACTACAATATAAGTGACTATGTCCAAATTATTACGACTTTTTCAAATGGGAGCACTAGACACATAAAGTGATTTCATTTCTAAACATTAACACATATATGTATGAAAATACTCTCAAATAAAAGGTGACATTCTGTACTGTTGCCTAATATGAAACATTATATCTCAAATCCAAAATGCTGGAGCATAGCAGCATATGTAAAACTGTAAGCTTC